>NW_027116935.1:0-87941 GCF_024137725.1 Prorops nasuta
CTCTAGTCCTATATAAGTACTCAATGACCCCATGTGACCCCCCTAGTCCTATATAAGTACTCAATGACCCCATGTGACCCACCCTAGACCTATATAAGTACTCAATGACCCCATGTGACCCCCTAGTCCTATATAAGTACTCAATGACCCCATGTGACCTCCCATGTCCTATATAAGTACTCAATGACCCCATGTGACCCCCCTAGTCCTATATAAGTACTCAATGACCCCATGTGACCCCCCTAGTCCTATATAAGTACTCAATGACCCCATGTGACCCCCCCATGTCCTATATAAGTACTCAATGACCCCATGTGACCCCCCATGTCCTATATAAGTACTCAATGACCCCATGTGACCCCCCCATGTCCTATATAAGTACTCAATGACCCCATGTGACCCCCCCATGTCCTATATAAGTACTCAATGACCCCATGTGACCCCCCCATGTCCTATATAAGTAATCAATGACCCCAATGGACCCCCCTAGTCCTATATAAGTACTCAATGACCCCATGTGACCCCCCCATGTCCTATATAAGTACTCAATGACCCCATGTGACCCCCCCATGTCCTATATAAGTACTCAATGACCCCATGTGACCCCTCTAGTCCTATATAAGTACTCAATGACCCCATGTGACCCCCCTAGTCCTATATAAGTACTCAATGACCCCATGTGACCCACCCTAGACCTATATAAGTACTCAATGACCCCATGTGACCCCCTAGTCCTATATAAGTACTCAATGACCCCATGTGACCTCCCATGTCCTATATAAGTACTCAATGACCCCATGTGACCCCCCTAGTCCTATATAAGTACTCAATGACCCCATGTGACCCCCCCATGTCCTATATAAGTACTCAATGACCCCATGTGACCCCCCTAGTCCTATATAAGTACTCAATGACCCCATGTGACCCCCCCATGTCCTATATAAGTACTCAATGACCCCATGTGACCCCCCCATGTCCGATATAAGTACTCAATGACCCCATGTGACCCCCCTAGTCCTATATAAGTAGTCAATGACCCCATGTGACCCACCCAGTCCTATATAAGTACTCAATGACCCCATGTGACCCCTCTAGTCCTATATAAGTACTCAATGACCCCATGTGACCCCCCATGTCCTATATAAGTATTCAATGACCCCATGTGACCCCCCTAGTCCTATATAAGTACTCAATGACCCCATGTGACCCCTCTAGTCCTATATAAGTACTCAATGACCCCATGTGACCCCCCTAGTCCTATATAAGTACTCAATGACCCCATGTGACCCACCCTAGTCCTATATAAGTACTCAATGACCCCATGTGACCCACCCTAGTCCTATATAAGTACTCAATGACCCCATGTGACCCCCTAGTCCTATATAAGTACTCAATGACCCCATGAGACCCCCCCAAGTCCTATATAAGTACTCAATGACCCCATGTGACCCCTCTAGTCCTATATAAGTACTCAATGACCCCATGTGACCCCCCTAGTCCTATATAAGTACTCAATGACCCCATGTGACCCCCCATGTCCTATATAAGTACTCAATGACCCCATGTGACCCCCCTAGTCCTATATAAGTACTCAATGACCCCATGTGACCCACCCTAGTCCTATATAAGTACTCAATGACCCCATGTGACCCCCCCATGTCCTATATAAGTACTCAATGACCCCATGTGACCCCCCTAGTCCTATATAAGTACTCAATGACCCCATGTGACCCCCCCATGTCCTATATAAGTACTCAATGATCCCATGTGACCCCCCATGTCCTATATAAGTATTCAATGACCCCATGTGACCCCCCTAGTCCTATATAAGTACTCAATGACCCCATGTGACCCCCCCATGTCCTATATAAGTACTCAATGACCCCATGTGACCCCCTGGTCCTATATAAGTACTCAATGACCCCATGTGACCCCCCTAGTCCTATATAAGTACTCAATGACCCCATGTGACCCCTCCATGTCCTATATAAGTACTCAATGACCTCATGTGACCCCCCCATGTCCTATATAAGTACTCAATGACCCCATGTGACCCCCCCATGTCCTATATAAGTACTCAATGACCCCATGTGACCCCCCTAGTCCTATATAAGTAGTCAATGACCCCATGTGACCCACTCTAGTCCTATATAAGTACTCAATGACCCCATGTGACCCCCCCGTGTCCTATATAAGTACTCAATGACCCCATGTGACCCCCTAGTCCTATATAAGTACTCAATGACCCCATGTGACCCCCCCATGTCCTATATAAGTACTCAATGACCCCATGTGACCCCCCTAGTCCTATATAAGTACTCAATGACCCCATGTGACCCCTCTAGTCCTATATAAGTACTCAATGACCCCATGTGACCCCCCTAGTCCTATATAAGTACTCAATGACCCCATGTGACCCACCCTAGTCCTATATAAGTACTCAATGACCCCATGTGACCCACCCTAGTCCTATATAAGTACTCAATGACCCCATGTGACCCCCTAGTCCTATATAAGTACTCAATGACCCCATGAGACCCCCCCATGTCCTATATAAGTACTCAATGACCCCATGTGACCCCCCTAGTCCTATATAAGTACTCAATGACCCCATGTGACCCCCCCATGTCCTATATAAGTACTCAATGACCCCATGTGACCCCCTGGTCCTATATAAGTACTCAATGACCCCATGTGACCCCCTTAGTCCTATATAAGTACTCAATGACCCCATGTGACCCCTCCATGTCCTATATAAGTACTCAATGACCTCATGTGACCCCCCCATGTCCTATATAAGTACTCAATGACCCCATGTGACCCCCCCATGTCCTATATAAGTACTCAATGACCCCATGTGACCCCCCTAGTCCTATATAAGTAGTCAATGACCCCATGTGACCCACTCTAGTCCTATATAAGTACTCAATGACCCCATGTGACCCCCCCTTGTCCTATATAAGTAACCAATGACCCCATGTGACCCCCTAGTCCTATATAAGTACTCAATGACCCCATGTGACCCCCCCATGTCCTATATAAGTACTCAATGACCCCATGTGACCCACCCATGTCCTATATAAGTACTCAATGACCCCATGTGACCCCTCTAGTCCTATATAAGTAATCAATGACCCCATGTGACCCCCCTAGTCCTATATAAGTACTCAATGACCCCATGTGACCCACCCATGTCCTATATAAGTACTCAATGACCCCATGTGACCCCCCTAGTCCTATATAAGTACTCAATGACCCCATGTGACCCCCCATGTCCTATATAAGTATTCAATGACCCCATGTGACCCCCCTAGTCCTATATAAGTACTCAATGACCCCATGTGACCCCCCTAGTCCTATATAAGTACTAAATGACCCCATGTGACCCCCCCATGTCCTATATAAGTACTCAATGACCCCATGTGACCCCCCCATGTCCTATATAAGTACTCAATGACCCCATGTGACCCCCCCGTGTCCTATATAAGTACTCAATGACCCCATGTGACCCCTCCATGTCCTATATAAGTACTCAATGACCCCATGTGACCCCTCCATGTCCTATATAAGTACTCAATGACCCCATGTGACCCCCCCATGTCCTATATAAGTACTCAATGACCCCATGTGACCCCGCCATGTCCTATATAAGTACTCAATGACCCCATGTGACCCCCTAGTCCTATATAAGTACTCAATGACCCCATGTGACCCCCCTAGTCCTATATAAGTACTCATTGACCCCATGTGACCCCCCCATGTCCTATATAAGTAATCAATGACCCCATGTGACCCCCTGGTCCTATATAAGTACTCAATGACCCCATGTGACCCCCCTAGTCCTATATAAGTACTCAATGACCCCATGTGACCCACCCTAGACCTATATAAGTACTCAATGAGCCCATGTGACCCCCCTAGTCCTATATAAGTACTCAATGACCCCATGTGACCCACCCTAGACCTATATAAGTACTCAGTGACCCCATGTGACCCCCTAGTCCTATATAAGTACTCAATGACCCCATGTGACCTCCCATGTCCTATATAAGTACTCAATGACCCCATGTGACCCCCCTAGTCCTATATAAGTACTCAATGACCCCATGTGACCCCTCCATGTCCTATATAAGTACTCAATGACCCCATGTGACCCCCCCATGTCCTATATAAGTACTCAATGACCCCATGTGACCCCGCCATGTCCTATATAAGTACTCAATGACCCCATGTGACCCCCCTAGTCCTATATAAGTACTCAATGACCCCATGTGACCCCCCTATTCCTATATAAGTACTCAATGACCCCATGTGACCCCCCTAGTCCTATATAAGTACTCAATGACCCCATGTGACCCCCCCATGTCCTATATAAGTACTCAATGACCCCATGTGACCCCCCCATGTCCTATATAAGTACTCAATGACCCCATATGACCCCCCCGTGTCCTATATAAGTACTCAATGACCCCATGTGACCCCCCATGTCCTATATAAGTACTCAATGACCCCATGTGAACCCCTAGTCCTATATAAGTACTCAATGACCCCATTTGACCCCCCCCATATCCTATATAAGTACTCAATGACCCCATGTGACCCCCCATGTTCTATATAAGTACTCAATGACCCCATGTGACCCCCCTAGTCCTATATAAGTACTCAATGACCCCATGTGACCCCCCCATGTCCTATATAAGTACTCAATGACCCCATGTGACCCCCCCATGTCCGATATAAGTACTCAATGACCCCATGTGACCCCCCTAGTCCTATATAAGTAGTCAATGACACCATGTGACCCACCAAGTCCTATATAAGTACTCAATGACCCCATGTGACCCCTCTAGTCCTATATAAGTACTCAATGACCCCATGTGACCCCCCTAGTCCTATATAAGTACTCAATGACCCCATGTGACCCACCCATGTCCTATATAAGTACTCAATGACCCCATGTGACCCCTCTAGTCCTATATAAGTACTCAATGACCCCATGTGACCCCCCTAGTCCTATATAAGAACTCAATGACCCCATGTGACCCACCCTAGTCCTATATAAGTACTCAATGACCCCATGTGTCCCACCCTAGTCCTATATAAGTACTCAATGACCCCATGTGACCCCCTAGTCCTATATAAGTACTCAATGACCCCATGAGACCCCCCCATGTCCTATATAAGTACTCAATGACCCCATGTGACCCCTCTAGTCCTATATAAGTACTCAATGACCCCATGTGACCCCCCTAGTCCTATATAAGTACTCAATGACCCCATGTGACCCCCCATGTCCTATATAAGTACTCAATGACCCCATGTGACCCCCCTAGTCCTATATAAGTACTCAATGACACCATGTGACCCCCCCCATGTCCTATATAAGTACTCAATGACCCCATGTGACCCCCTAGTCCTATATAAGTACTCAATGACCCCATGTGACCCACCCATGTCCTATATAAGTACTCAATGACCCCATGTGACCCCTCTAGTCCTATATAAGTACTCAATGACCCCATGTGACCCCCTAGTCCTATATAAGTACTCAATGACCCCATGTGACCCCCCCATGTCCTATATAAGTACTCAATGACCCCATGTGACCCCCCTAGTCCTATATAAGTACTCAATGACCCCATGTGACCCCTCTAGTCTTATATAAGTACTCAATGACCCCATGTGACCCCCCTAGTCCTATATAAGTACTCAATGACCCCATGTGACCCACCCTAGTCCTATATAAGTACTCAATGACCCCATGTGACCCCCCCGTGTCCTATATAAGTACTCAATGACCCCATGTGACCCCCTAGTCCTATATAAGTACTCAATGACCCCATGTGACCCCCCCATGTCCTATATAAGTACTCAATGACCCCATGTGACCCCCCTAGTCCTATATAAGTACTCAATGACCCCATGTGACCCCTCTAGTCCTATATAAGTACTCAATGACCCCATGTGACCCCCCTAGTCCTATATAAGTACTCAATGACCCCATGTGACCCACCCTAGTCCTATATAAGTACTCAATGACCCCATGTGACCCACCCTAGTCCTATATAAGTACTCAATGACCCCATGTGACCCCCTAGTCCTATATAAGTACTCAATGACCCCATGAGACCCCCCCATGTCCTATATAAGTACTCAATGACCCCATGTGACCCCCCTAGTCCTATATAAGTACTCAATGACCCCATGTGACCCCCCCATGTCCTATATAAGTACTCAATGACCCCATGTGACCCCCTGGTCCTATATAAGTACTCAATGACCCCATGTGACCCCCCTAGTCCTATATAAGTACTCAATGACCCCATGTGACCCCTCCATGTCCTATATAAGTACTCAATGACCTCATGTGACCCCCCCATGTCCTATATAAGTACTCAATGACCCCATGTGACCCCCCCATGTCCTATATAAGTACTCAATGACCCCATGTGACCCCCCTAGTCCTATATAAGTAGTCAATGACCCCATGTGACCCACTCTAGTCCTATATAAGTACTCAATGACCCCATGTGACCCCCCTAGTCCTATATAAGTACTGTAACGTTGCGTTCTCGCAACGTTACTATAGCTGCCATCTAGCGCTTTGCTAATCTCAAGCGCTAGATAGGCGGGTCGCGTACGAACTAGGGAGTTATCAACCGATAGGTATTGATCTAGGATCGATAACTTGTCGGCTCCCTAGTGCCGCGCGATGGGTGTAGCGGGGCAGCGGCGGGACAGGCGCAGGGCCTTACCTGCTCCCGCGGACTGCCCCGACACACGTAGTTTAGATGTCAGAGGTGACACATAGTGCCCGACATAGTTCCCCCAGCCGGTACGAACCACAGGAGTGACAGCCGCTACCGCACGGAAATTGGGAGGCACGATAAAGTGCAGCGACTGCCACCGCCACGAATCCATACCGGCCAGAGGAAACCTACTGCCCTTCGGGCCAGTGTCAAGGGCTAGAAGGAGAGAGAGAGAGAGAGAGGGAGGCGAGAGAGAGAAGCGAGAGCGAGAGCGAGAGAAAGAAAGAAGAGAGCCTGCCTATAGTAAGCAGACATTTGGGTGATTATTCGTTGTGTAACAAAGTCCAGTGACGTCCCGGGGTGTGCTAGGGCTTTAGGGCTCGTAGCACCGACCGGTTGTATAGGGAACCGCTGGCCCTGCTCACCTGTCACGGGTAAGCGGGCAACTTAGCGGAGTGGTCATTCCGTCGGACCGGTAACGAGCATTTTATTGTGTACAGGCGCGAATTAGTAAAAGTGTTCGCGATTGCATCGATTAGTTGTGAGTTGACCGTTGACGGGAACATTCCCGTAATTCGTTTCAAGGCCGCGGACTTAGTATAATCCCCGTGAGGACTAGTGACCTTAGAGTCCGCGACGTAAACAATCCGGGTCGTTGTGGTGTTTGAGTACGCGGGAACGGAGTCAGTGCGACTAACCGTCGGGTGACGCGCACGCGCGGGAATAGGGACCCATCCGCGTAACGTCGCGTCGTGGTTAGCCTACGAATCCGCCGGAGGCGCGCGAGTACCGCGCGACTCGGCGGGACCGCCGCGAACGCCAACTAGTGGCTCGAGCGCGGGGCTAACTACTACGTCATCGGGGCTTCAGCCGCGTTCGCACGACTTAGGCCGCGCCCACATTTAGGACCCCGCGTAACACCGTTATACCACGTGTGAAGGATCGGGTATTGTATTAAGCACCGATTTCATAATAAAGAGAGTTCAATCGAAATTAGCGAGTTAGTGTATTAGCACCCCACCCCTATATTCGCGTACGAGGGTTAGAACCCCCTCTGTACCAATAAATATTCGGGAATTATTAAATAATTACATCGAAGGCGCCCGGGTCTTATAGGAAGTCGCCTATTGGGACGCGAACGCAAGCGGTGGGGGGAATCACTCCTCCCTCCCCGCCTACACCATCCCTTGGGATAGACAGTAGCGTCACAGTACTCAATGACCCCATGTGACCCACCCTAGTCCTATATAAGTACTCAATGACCCCATGTGACCCACCCTAGTCCTATATAAGTACTCAATGACCCCATGTGACCCCCTAGTCCTATATAAGTACTCAATGACCCCATGAGACCCCCCCATGTCCTATATAAGTACTCAATGACCCCATGTGACCCCCCTAGTCCTATATAAGTACTCAATGACCCCATGTGACCCCCCCATGTCCTATATAAGTACTCACTGACCCCATGTGACCCCCTGGTCCTATATAAGTACTCAATGACCCCATGTGACCCCCCTAGTCCTATATAAGTACTCAATGACCCCATGTGACCCCTCCATGTCCTATATAAGTACTCAATGACCTCATGTGACCCCCCCATGTCCTATATAAGTACTCAATGACCCCATGTGACCCCCCCATGTCCTATATAAGTACTCAATGACCCCATGTGACCCCTCTAGTCCTATATAAGTACTCAATGACCCCATGTGACCCCCCTAGTCCTATATAAGAACTCAATGACCCCATGTGACCCACCCTAGTCCTATATAAGTACTCAATGACCCCATGTGTCCCACCCTAGTCCTATATAAGTACTCAATGACCCCATGTGACCCCCTAGTCCTATATAAGTACTCAATGACCCCATGAGACCCCCCCATGTCCTATATAAGTACTCAATGACCCCATGTGACCCCTCTAGTCCTATATAAGTACTCAATGACCCCATGTGACCCCCCTAGTCCTATATAAGTACTCAATGACCCCATGTGACCCCCCATGTCCTATATAAGTACTCAATGACCCCATGTGACCCCCCTAGTCCTATATAAGTACTCAATGACACCATGTGACCCCCCCCATGTCCTATATAAGTACTCAATGACCCCATGTGACCCCCTAGTCCTATATAAGTACTCAATGACCCCATGTGACCCACCCATGTCCTATATAAGTACTCAATGACCCCATGTGACCCCTCTAGTCCTATATAAGTACTCAATGACCCCATGTGACCCCCTAGTCCTATATAAGTACTCAATGACCCCATGTGACCCCCCCATGTCCTATATAAGTACTCAATGACCCCATGTGACCCCCCTAGTCCTATATAAGTACTCAATGACCCCATGTGACCCCTCTAGTCCTATATAAGTACTCAATGACCCCATGTGACCCCCCTAGTCCTATATAAGTACTCAATGACCCCATGTGACCCACCCTAGTCCTATATAAGTACTCAATGACCCCATGTGACCCACCCTAGTCCTATATAAGTACTCAATGACCCCATGTGACCCCCTAGTCCTATATAAGTACTCAATGACCCCATGAGACCCCCCCATGTCCTATATAAGTACTCAATGACCCCATGTGACCCCCCTAGTCCTATATAAGTACTCAATGACCCCATGTGACCCCTCTAGTCCTATATAAGTACTCAATGACCCCATGTGACCCCCCTAGTCCTATATAAGTACTCAATGACCTCATGTGACCCCCCTAGTCCTATATAAGTAGTCAATGACCCCATGTGACCCACTCTAGTCCTATATAAGTACTCAATGACCCCATGTGACCCCCCCGTGTCCTATATAAGTACTCAATGACCCCATGTGACCCCCTAGTCCTATATAAGTACTCAATGACCCCATGTGACCCCCCCATGTCCTATATAAGTACTCAATGACCCCATGTGACCCACCCTAGTCCTATATAAGTACTCAATGACCCCATGTGACCCCCTAGTCCTATATAAGTACTCAATGACCCCATGAGACCCCCCCATGTCCTATATAAGTACTCAATGACCCCATGTGACCCCCCTAGTCCTATATAAGTACTCAATGACCCCATGTGACCCCCCCATGTCCTATATAAGTACTCAATGACCCCATGTGACCCCCTGGTCCTATATAAGTACTCAATGACCCCATGTGACCCCCCTAGTCCTATATAAGTACTCAATGACCCCATGTGACCCCTCCATGTCCTATATAAGTACTCAATGACCTCATGTGACCCCCCCATGTCCTATATAAGTACTCAATGACCCCATGTGACCCCCCCATGTCCTATATAAGTACTCAATGACCCCATGTGACCCCCCTAGTCCTATATAAGTAGTCAATGACCCCATGTGACCCACTCTAGTCCTATATAAGTACTCAATGACCCCATGTGACCCCCCCGTGTCCTATATAAGTAATCAATGACCCCATGTGACCCCCTAGTCCTATATAAGTACTCAATGACCCCATGTGACCCCCCCATGTCCTATATAAGTACTCAATGACCCCATGTGACCTACCCATGTCCTATATAAGTACTCAATGACCCCATGTGACCCCTCTAGTCCTATATAAGTAATCAATGACCCCATGTGACCCCCCTAGTCCTATATAAGTACTCAATGACCCCATGTGACCCACCCATGTCCTATATAAGTACTCAATGACCCCATGTGACCCCCCTAGTCCTATATAAGTACTCAATGACCCCATGTGACCCCCCATGTCCTATATAAGTATTCAATGACCCCATGTGACCCCCCTAGTCCTATATAAGTACTCAATGACCCCATGTGACCCCCCTAGTCCTATATAAGTACTAAATGACCCCATGTGACCCCCCCATGTCCTATATAAGTACTCAATGACCCCATGTGACCCCCCCATGTCCTATATAAGTACTCAATGACCCCATGTGACCCCCCCGTGTCCTATATAAGTACTCAATGACCCCATGTGACCCCTCCATGTCCTATATAAGTACTCAATGACCCCATGTGACCCCTCCATGTCCTATATAAGTACTCAATGACCCCATGTGACCCCCCCATGTCCTATATAAGTACTCAATGACCCCATGTGACCCCGCCATGTCCTATATAAGTACTCAATGACCCCATGTGACCCCCCTAGTCCTATATAAGTACTCAATGACCCCATGTGACCCCCCTATTCCTATATAAGTACTCAATGACCCCATGTGACCCACCCTAGACCTATATAAGTACTCAGTGACCCCATGTGACCCCCTAGTCCTATATAAGTACTCAATGACCCCATGTGACCTCCCATGTCCTATATAAGTACTCAATGACCCCATGTGACCCCCCTAGTCCTATATAAGTACTCAATGACCCCATGTGACCCCTCCATGTCCTATATAAGTACTCAATGACCCCATGTGACCCCCCCATGTCCTATATAAGTACTCAATGACCCCATGTGACCCCGCCATGTCCTATATAAGTACTCAATGACCCCATGTGACCCCCCTAGTCCTATATAAGTACTCAATGACCCCATGTGACCCCCCTATTCCTATATAAGTACTCAATGACCCCATGTGACCCCCCTAGTCCTATATAAGTACTCAATGACCCCATGTGACCCCCCCATGTCCTATATAAGTACTCAATGACCCCATGTGACCCCCCCATGTCCTATATAAGTACTCAATGACCCCATATGACCCCCCCGTGTCCTATATAAGTACTCAATGACCCCATGTGACCCCCCATGTCCTATATAAGTACTCAATGACCCCATGTGAACCCCTAGTCCTATATAAGTACTCAATGACCCCATTTGACCCCCCCCATATCCTATATAAGTACTCAGTGACCCCATGTGACCCCCCATGTTCTATATAAGTACTCAATGACCCCATGTGACCCCCCTAGTCCTATATAAGTACTCAAAGACCCCATGTGACCCCCCCATGTCCTATATAAGTACTCAATGACCCCATGTGACCCCCCCATGTCCGATATAAGTACTCAATGACCCCATGTGACCCCCCTAGTCCTATATAAGTAGTCAATGACACCATGTGACCCACCAAGTCCTATATAAGTACTCAATGACCCCATGTGACCCCTCTAGTCCTATATAAGTACTCAATGACCCCATGTGACCCCCCTAGTCCTATATAAGTACTCAATGACCCCATGTGACCCACCCATGTCCTATATAAGTACTCAATGACCCCATGTGACCCCTCTAGTCCTATATAAGTACTCAATGACCCCATGTGACCCCCCTAGTCCTATATAAGAACTCAATGACCCCATGTGACCCACCCTAGTCCTATATAAGTACTCAATGACCCCATGTGTCCCACCCTAGTCCTATATAAGTACTCAATGACCCCATGTGACCCCCTAGTCCTATATAAGTACTCAATGACCCCATGAGACCCCCCCATGTCCTATATAAGTACTCAATGACCCCATGTGACCCCTCTAGTCCTATATAAGTACTCAATGACCCCATGTGACCCCCCTAGTCCTATATAAGTACTCAATGACCCCATGTGACCCCCCATGTCCTATATAAGTACTCAATGACCCCATGTGACCCCCCTAGTCCTATATAAGTACTCAATGACACCATGTGACCCCCCCCATGTCCTATATAAGTACTCAATGACCCCATGTGACCCCCTAGTCCTATATAAGTACTCAATGACCCCATGTGACCCACCCATGTCCTATATAAGTACTCAATGACCCCATGTGACCCCTCTAGTCCTATATAAGTACTCAATGACCCCATGTGACCCCCTAGTCCTATATAAGTACTCAATGACCCCATGTGACCCCCCCATGTCCTATATAAGTACTCAATGACCCCATGTGACCCCCCTAGTCCTATATAAGTACTCAATGACCCCATGTGACCCCTCTAGTCCTATATAAGTACTCAATGACCCCATGTGACCCCCCTAGTCCTATATAAGTTCTCAATGACCCCATGTGACCCACCCTAGTCCTATATAAGTACTCAATGACCCCATGTGACCCACCCTAGTCCTATATAAGAGCTCAATGACCCCATGTGACCCCCTAGTCCTATATAAGTACTCAATGACCCCATGAGACCCCCCCATGTCCTATATAAGTACTCAATGACCCCATGTGACCCCCCTAGTCCTATATAAGTACTCAATGACCCCATGTGACCCCCCCATGTCCTATATAAGTACTCAATGACCCCATGTGACCCCCTGGTCCTATATAAGTACTCAATGACCCCATGTGACCCCCCTAGTCCTATATAAGTACTCAATGACCCCATGTGACCCCTCCATGTCCTATATAAGTACTCAATGACCTCATGTGACCCCCCCATGTCCTATATAAGTACTCAATGACCCCATGTGACCCCCCCATGTCCTATACAAGTACTCAATGACCCCATGTTACCCCCCTAGTCCTATATAAGTAGTCAATGACCCCATGTGACCCACTCTAGTCCTATATAAGTACTCAATGACCCCATGTGACCCCCCCGTGTCCTATATAAGTAATCAATGACCCCATGTGACCCCCTAGTCCTATATAAGTACTCAATGACCCCATGTGACCCCCCCATGTCCTATATAAGTACTCAATGACCCCATGTGACCCACCCATGTCCTATATAAGTACTCAATGACCCCATGTGACCCCTCTAGTCCTATATAAGTAATCAATGACCCCATGTGACCCCCCTAGTCCTATATAAGTACTCAATGACCCCATGTGACCCACCCATGTCCTATATAAGTACTCAATGACCCCATGTGACCCCCCTAGTCCTATATAAGTACTCAATGACCCCATGTGACCCCCCATGTCCTATATAAGTATTCAATGACCCCATGTGACCCCCCTAGTCCTATATAAGTACTCAATGACCCCATGTGACCCCCCTAGTCCTATATAAGTACTAAATGACCCCATGTGACCCCCCCATGTCCTATATAAGTACTCAATGACCCCATGTGACCCCCCCATGTCCTATATAAGTACTCAATGACCCCATGTGACCCCCCCGTGTCCTATATAAGTACTCAATGACCCCATGTGACCCCTCCATGTCCTATATAAGTACTCAATGACCCCATGTGACCCCTCCATGTCCTATATAAGTACTCAATGACCCCATGTGACCCCCCCATGTCCTATATAAGTACTCAATGACCCCATGTGACCCCGCCATGTCCTATATAAGTACTCAATGACCCCATGTGACCCCCTAGTCCTATATAAGTACTCAATGACCCCATGTGACCCCCCTAGTCCTATATAAGTACTCATTGACCCCATGTGACCCCCCCATGTCCTATATAAGTAATCAATGACCCCATGTGACCCCCTGGTCCTATATAAGTACTCAATGACCCCATGTGACCCCCCTAGTCCTATATAAGTACTCAATGACCCCATGTGACCCACCCTAGACCTATATAAGTACTCAATGAGCCCATGTGACCCCCCTAGTCCTATATAAGTACTCAATGACCCCATGTGACCCACCCTAGACCTATATAAGTACTCAGTGACCCCATGTGACCCCCTAGTCCTATATAAGTACTCAATGACCCCATGTGACCTCCCATGTCCTATATAAGTACTCAATGACCCCATGTGACCCCCCTAGTCCTATATAAGTACTCAATGACCCCATGTGACCCCTCCATGTCCTATATAAGTACTCAATGACCCCATGTGACCCCCCCATGTCCTATATAAGTACTCAATGACCCCATGTGACCCCGCCATGTCCTATATAAGTACTCAATGACCCCATGTGACCCCCCTAGTCCTATATAAGTACTCAATGACCCCATGTGACCCCTCTAGTCCTATATAAGTACTCAATGACCCCATGTGACCCCCCTAGTCCTATATAAGTACTCAATGACCCCATGTGACCCACCCATGTCCTATATAAGTACTCAATGACCCCATGTGACCCCTCTAGTCCTATATAAGTACTCAATGACCCCATGTGACCCCCCTAGTCCTATATAAGAACTCAATGACCCCATGTGACCCACCCTAGTCCTATATAAGTACTCAATGACCCCATGTGTCCCACCCTAGTCCTATATAAGTACTCAATGACCCCATGTGACCCCCTAGTCCTATATAAGTACTCAATGACCCCATGAGACCCCCCCATGTCCTATATAAGTACTCAATGACCCCATGTGACCCCTCTAGTCCTATATAAGTACTCAATGACCCCATGTGACCCCCCTAGTCCTATATAAGTACTCAATGACCCCATGTGACCCCCCATGTCCTATATAAGTACTCAATGAACCCATGTGACCCCCCTAGTCCTATATAAGTACTCAATGACACCATGTGACCCCCCCCCCATGTCCTATATAAGTACTCAATGACCCCATGTGACCCCCTAGTCCTATATAAGTACTCAATGACCCCATGTGACCCACCCATGTCCTATATAAGTACTCAATGACCCCATGTGACCCCTCTAGTCCTATATAAGTACTCAATGACCCCATGTGACCCCCCTAGTCCTATATAAGTACTCAATGACCCCATGTGACCCACCCTAGTCCTATATAAGTACTCAATGACCCCATGTGACCCACCCTAGTCCTATATAAGTACTCAATGACCCCATGTGACCCCCTAGTCCTATATAAGTACTCAATGACCCCATGAGACCCCCCCATGTCCTATATAAGTACTCAATGACCCCATGTGACCCCTCTAGTCCTATATAAGTACTCAATGACCCCATGTGACCCCCCTAGTCCTATATAAGTACTCAATGACCCCATGTGACCCCCCCATGTCCTATATAAGTACTCAATGACCCCATGTGACCCCCCTAGTCCTATATAAGTACTCAATGACCCCATGTGACCCACCCTAGTCCTATATAAGTACTCAATGACCCAATGTGACCCCCCCATGTCCTATATAAGTACTCAATGACCCCATGTGACCCCCCTAGTCCTATATAAGTACTCAATGACCCCATGTGACTCCCCCATGTCCTATATAAGTACTCAATGACCCCATGTGACCCCCCTAGTCCTATATAAGTACTCAATGACCCCATGTGACCCCCCTAGTCCTATATAAGTACTCAATGACCCCATGTGACCCCCCCATGTCCTATATAAGTACTCAATGACCCCATGTGACCCCCTAGTCCTATATAAGTACTCAATGACCCCATGTGACCCCCCTAGTCCTATATAAGTACTCAATGACCCCATGTGACCCCCCCATGTCCTATATAAGTACTCAATGACCCCATGTGACCCCCCTAGTCCTATATAAGTACTCAATGACCCCATGTGACCCACCCTAGTCCTATATAAGTACTCAATGACCCCATGTGACCCCCCCATGTCCTATATAAGTACTCAATGACCCCATGTGACCCTCCTAGTCCTATATAAGTACTCATTGACCCCATGTGACCCCCCCATGTCCTATATAAGTACTCAATGACCCCATGTGACCCCCCTAGTCCTATATAAGTACTCAATGACCCCATGTGACCCCCCTAGTCCTATATAAGTACTCAATGACCTCATGTGACCCACCCTAGTCCTATATAAGTACTCAATGACCCCATGTGACCCCCTAGTCCTATATAAGTACTCAATGACCCCATGTGACCCACCCATGTCCTATATAAGTACTCAATGACCCCATGTGACCCCTCTAGTCCTATATAAGTACTCAATGACCCCATGTGACCCCCCTAGTCCTATATAAGTACTCAATGACCCCATGTGACCCACCCTAGTCCTATATAAGTACTCAATGACCCCATGTGACCCACCCTAGTCCTATATAAGTACTCAATGACCCCATGTGACCCCCTAGTCCTATATAAGTACTCAATGACCCCATGAGACCCCCCCATGTCCTATATAAGTACTCAATGACCCCATGTGACCCCTCTAGTCCTATATAAGTACTCAATGACCCCATGTGACCCCCCTAGTCCTATATAAGTACTCAATGACCCCATGTGACCCCCCCATGTCCTATATAAGTACTCAATGACCCCATGTGACCCCCCTAGTCCTATATAAGTACTCAATGACCCCATGTGACCCACCCTAGTCCTATATAAGTACTCAATGACCCCATGTGACCCCCCCATGTCCTATATAAGTACTCAATGACCCCATGTGACCCCCCTAGTCCTATATAAGTACTCAATGACCCCATGTGACTCCCCCATGTCCTATATAAGTACTCAATGACCCCATGTGACCCCCCTAGTCCTATATAAGTACTCAATGACCCCATGTGACCCCCCTAGTCCTATATAAGTACTCAATGACCCCATGTGACCCCCCCATGTCCTATATAAGTACTCAATGACCCCATGTGACCCCCTAGTCCTATATAAGTACTCAATGACCCCATGTGACCCCCCTAGTCCTATATAAGTACTCAATGACCCCATGTGACCCCCCCATGTCCTATATAAGTACTCAATGACACCATGTGACCCCCCTAGTCCTATATAAGTACTCAATGACCCCATGTGACCCACCCTAGTCCTATATAAGTACTCAATGACCCCATGTGACCCCCCCATGTCCTATATAAGTACTGAATGACCCCATGTGACCCACCTAGTCCTATATAAGTACTCAATGACCCCATGTGACCCCCCCATGTCCTATATAAGTACTCAATGACCCCATGTGACCCCCCTAGTCCTATATAAGTACTCAATGACCCCATGTGACCCCCCTAGTCCTATATAAGTACTCAATGACCCCATGTGACCCACCCTAGTCCTATATAAGTACTCAATGACCCCATGTGACCCATCCTAGTCCTATATAAGTACTCAATGACCCCATGTGACCCCCCCATGTCCTATATAAGTACTCAATGACCCCATGTGACCCCCCCATGTCCTATATAAGTACTCAATGACCCCATGTGACCCCTCTAGTCCTATATAAGTACTCAATGACCCCATGTGACCCCCCTATTCCTATATAAGTAGTCAATGACCCCATGTGACCCCCCCATGTCCTATATAAGTACTCAATGACCCCATGTGACCCCCCTAGTCCTATATAAGTACTCAATGACCCCATGTGACCCACCCATGTCCTATATAAGTACTCAATGACCCCATGTGACCCCCCTAGTCCTATATAAGTAGTCAATGACCCCATGTGACCCACCCAGTCCTATATAAGTACTCAATGACCCCATGTGACCCCTCTAGTCCTATATAAGTACTCAATGACCCCATGTGACCCCCCTAGTCCTATATAAGTACTCAATGACCCCATGTGACCCACCCATGTCCTATATAAGTACTCAATGACCCCATGTGACCCCTCTAGTCCTATATAAGTACTCAATGACCCCATGTGACCCCCCTAGTCCTATATAAGTACTCAATGACCCCATGTGACCCACCCTAGTCCTATATAAGTACTCAATGACCCCATGTGACCCACCCTAGTCCTATATAAGTACTCAATGACCCCATGTGACCCCCTAGTCCTATATAAGTACTCAATAACCCCATGAGACCCCCCCATGTCCTATATAAGTACTCAATGACCCCATGTGACCCCCCCGTGTCCTATATAAGTACTCAATGACCCCATGTGACCCCCCATGTCCTATATAAGTAGTCAATGACCCCATGTGACCCACCCAGTCCTATATAAGTACTCAATGACCCCATGTGACCCCTCTAGTCCTATATAAGTACTCAATGACCCCATGTGACCCCCCTAGTCCTATATAAGTACTCAATGACCCCATGTGACCCCCCTAGTCCTATATAAGTACTCAATGACCCCATGTGACCCCCCATGTCCTATATAAGTACTCAATGACCCCATGTGACCCCCCCATGTCCGATATAAGTACTCAATGACCCCATGTGACCCCCCTAGTCCTATATAAGTACTCAATGACCCCATGTGACCCCCCTAGTCCTATATAAGTACTCAATGACCCCATGTGACCCCCCATGTCCTATATAAGTACTCAATGACCCCATGTGACCCCCCCATGTCCGATATAAGTACTCAATGACCCCATGTGACCCCCCTAGTCCTATATAAGTAGTCAATGACCCCATGTGACCCACCCAGTCCTATATAAGTACTCAATGACCCCATGTGACCCCTCTAGTCCTATATAAGTACTCAATGACCCCATGTGACCCCCCATGTCCTATATAAGTATTCAATGACCCCATGTGACCCCCCTAGTCCTATATAAGTACTCATTGACCCCATGTGACCCCCCCATGTCCTATATAAGTACTCAATGACCCCATGTGACCCCCCTAGTCCTATATAAGTACTCAATGACCCCATGTGACCCACCCTAGTCCTATATAAGTACTCAATGACCCCATGTGACCCATCCTAGTCCTATATAAGTACTCAATGACCCCATGTGACCCCCCCATGTCCTATATAAGTACTCAATGACCCCATGTGACCCCCCCATGTCCTATATAAGTACTCAATGACCCCATGTGACCCCTCTAGTCCTATATAAGTACTCAATGACCCCATGTGACCCCCCTATTCCTATATAAGTAGTCAATGACCCCATGTGACCCCCCCATGTCCTATATAAGTACTCAATGACCCCATGTGACCCCCCTAGTCCTATATAAGTACTCAATGACCCCATGTGACCCACCCATGTCCTATATAAGTACTCAATGACCCCATGTGACCCCCCTAGTCCTATATAAGTAGTCAATGACCCCATGTGACCCACCCAGTCCTATATAAGTACTCAATGACCCCATGTGACCCCTCTAGTCCTATATAAGTACTCAATGACCCCATGTGACCCCCCTAGTCCTATATAAGTACTCAATGACCCCATGTGACCCACCCATGTCCTATATAAGTACTCAATGACCCCATGTGACCCCTCTAGTCCTATATAAGTACTCAATGACCCCATGTGACCCCCCTAGTCCTATATAAGTACTCAATGACCCCATGTGACCCACCCTAGTCCTATATAAGTACTCAATGACCCCATGTGACCCACCCTAGTCCTATATAAGTACTCAATGACCCCATGTGACCCCCTAGTCCTATATAAGTACTCAATAACCCCATGAGACCCCCCCATGTCCTATATAAGTACTCAATGACCCCATGTGACCCCCCCGTGTCCTATATAAGTACTCAATGACCCCATGTGACCCCCCATGTCCTATATAAGTAGTCAATGACCCCATGTGACCCACCCAGTCCTATATAAGTACTCAATGACCCCATGTGACCCCTCTAGTCCTATATAAGTACTCAATGACCCCATGTGACCCCCCTAGTCCTATATAAGTACTCAATGACCCCATGTGACCCCCCTAGTCCTATATAAGTACTCAATGACCCCATGTGACCCCCCATGTCCTATATAAGTACTCAATGACCCCATGTGACCCCCCCATGTCCGATATAAGTACTCAATGACCCCATGTGACCCCCCTAGTCCTATATAAGTAGTCAATGACCCCATGTGACCCACCCAGTCCTATATAAGTACTCAATGACCCCATGTGACCCCTCTAGTCCTATATAAGTACTCAATGACCCCATGTGACCCCCCATGTCCTATATAAGTATTCAATGACCCCATGTGACCCCCCTAGTCCTATATAAGTACTCAATGACCCCATGTGACCCCCCTAGTCCTATATAAGTACTAAATGACCCCATGTGACCCCCCTAGTCCTATATAAGTACTCATTGACCCCATGTGACCCCCCCATGTCCTATATAAGTACTCAATGACCCCATGTGACCCCCCCATGTCCTATATAAGTACTCAATGACCCCATGTGACCCCCCCGTGTCCTATATAAGTACTCAATGACCCCATGTGACCCCCCATGTCCTATATAAGTACTCAATGACCCCATGTGACCCCCTAGTCCTATATAAGTACTCAATGACCCCATTTGACCCCCCCATATCCTATATAAGTACTCAATGACCCCATGTGACCCTCCCATGTCCTATATAAGTACTCAATGACCCCATGTGACCCCCCTAGTCCTATATAAGTACTCAATGACCCCATGTGACCCCCCCATGTCCTATATAAGTACTCAATGACCCCATGTGACCCCCCCATGTCCGATATAAGTACTCAATGACCCCATGTGACCCCCCTAGTCCTATATAAGTAGTCAATGACCCCATGTGACCCACCCAGTCCTATATAAGTACTCAATGAACCCATGTGACCCCTCTAGTCCTATATAAGTACTCAATGACCCCATGTGACCCCCCTAGTCCTATATAAGTACTCAATGACCCCATGTGACCCACCCATGTCCTATATAAGTACTCAATGACCCCATGTGACCCCTCTAGTCCTATATAAGTACTCAATGACCCCATGTGACCCCTCTAGTCCTATATAAGTACTCAATGACCCCATGTGACCCCCCATGTCCTATATAAGTATTCAATGACCCCATGTGACCCCCCTAGTCCTATATAAGTACTCATTGACCCCATGTGACCCCCCTAGTCTTATATAAGTACTCAATGACCCCATGTGACCCCCTAGTCCTATATAAGTACTCAATAACCCCATGAGACCCCCCCATGTCCTATATAAGTACTCAATGACCCCATGTGACCCCTCTAGTCCTATATAAGTACTCAATGACCCCATGTGACCCCCCTAGTCCTATATAAGTACTCAATGACCCCATGTGACACCCCATGTCCTATATAAGTACTCAATGACCCCATGTGACCCCCCTAGTCCTATATAAGTACTCAATGACCCCATGTGACCCCCCCATGTCCTATATAAGTACTCAATGACCCCATGTGACCCCCTAGTCCTATATAAGTACTCAATGACCCCATGTGACCCACCCATGTCCTATATAAGTACTCAATGACCCCATGTGACCCCTCTAGTCCTATATAAGTACTCAATGACCCCATGTGACCCCCCTAGTCCTATATAAGTACTCAATGACCCCATGTGACCCACCCTAGTCCTATATAAGTACTCAATGACCCCATGTGACCCACCCTAGTCCTATATAAGTACTCAATGACCCCATGTGACCCCCTAGTCCTATATAAGTACTCAATGACCCCATGAGACCCCCCCATGTCCTATATAAGTACTCAATGACCCCATGTGACCCCTCTAGTCCTATATAAGTACTCAATGACCCCATGTGACCCCCCTAGTCCTATATAAGTACTCAATGACCCCATGTGACCCCCCCATGTCCTATATAAGTACTCAATGACCCCATGTGACCCCCCTAGTCCTATATAAGTACTCAATGACCCCATGTGACCCACCCTAGTCCTATATAAGTACTCAATGACCCCATGTGACCCCCCCATGTCCTATATAAGTACTCAATGACCCCATGTGACCCCCCTAGTCCTATATAAGTACTCAATGACCCCATGTGACTCCCCCATGTCCTATATAAGTACTCAATGACCCCATGTGACCCCCCTAGTCCTATATAAGTACTCAATGACCCCATGTGACCCCCCTAGTCCTATATAAGTACTCAATGACCCCATGTGACCCCCCCATGTCCTATATAAGTACTCAATGACCCCATGTGACCCCCTAGTCCTATATAAGTACTCAATGACCCCATGTGACCCCCCTAGTCCTATATAAGTACTCAATGACCCCATGTGACCCCCCCCATGTCCTATATAAGTACTCAATGACCCCATGTGACCCCCCTAGTCCTATATAAGTACTCAATGACCCCATGTGACCCACCCTAGTCCTATATAAGTACTCAATGACCCCATGTGACCCCCCCATGTCCTATATAAGTACTCAATGACCCCATGTGACCCCCCTAGTCCTATATAAGTACTCAATGACCCCATGTGACCCCCCCATGTCCTATATAAGTACTCAATGACCCCATGTGACCCCCCTAGTCCTATATAAGTACTCAATGACCCCATGTGACCCCCCTAGTCCTATATAAGTACTCAATGACCCCATGTGACCCACCCTAGTCCTATATAAGTACTCAATGACCCCATGTGACCCACCCTAGTCCTATATAAGTACTCAATGACCCCATGTGACCCCCCCATGTCCTATATAAGTACTCAATGACCCCATGTGACCCCCCCATGTCCTATATAAGTACTCAATGACCCCATTTGACCCCTCTAGTCCTATATAAGTACTCAATGACCCCATGTGACCCCCCTAGTCCTATATAAGTACTCAATGACCCCATGTGACCCCCCCATGTCCTATATAAGTACTCAATGACCCCATGTGACCCCCCTAGTCCTATATAAGTACTCAATGACCCCATGTGACCCACCCTAGTCCTATATAAGTACTCAATGACCCCATGTGACCCCCCCATGTCCTATATAAGTACTCAATGACCCCATGTGACCCCCCCATGTCCTATATGAGTACTCAATGACCCCATGTGACCCCCATGTCCTATATAAGTATTCAATGACCCCATGTGACACCCCTAGTCCTATATAAGTACTCAATGACCCCATGTGACCCCCCCATGTCCTATATAAGTACTCAATGACCCCATGTGACCCCCCCATGTCCTATATAAGTACTCAATGACCCCATGTGACCCCCCCCGTGTCCTATATAAGTACTCAATGACCCCATGTGACCCCCCCATGTCCTATATAAGTACTCAATGACCCCATGTGACCCCCTAGTCCTATATAAGTACTCAATGACCCCATGTGACCCCCCTAGTCCTATATAAGTACTCAATGACCCCATGTGACCCCCCTAGTCCTATATAAGTACTCAATGACCCCATGTGACCCACCCTAGTCCTATATAAGTACTCAATGACCCCATGTGACCCACCCTAGTCCTATATAAGTACTCAATGACCCCATGTGACCCCCCCATGTCCTATATAAGTACTCAATGACCCCATGTGACCCCCCCATGTCCTATATAAGTACTCAATGACCCCATGTGACCCCTCTAGTCCTATATAAGTACTCAATGACCCCATGTGACCCCCCTAGTCCTATATAAGTACTCAATGACCCCATGTGACCCCCCCATGTCCTATATAAGTACTCAATGACCCCATGTGACCCCCCTAGTCCTATATAAGTACTCAATGACCCCATGTGACCCACCCTAGTCCTATATAAGTACTCAATGACCCCATGTGACCCCCCCATGTCCTATATAAGTACTCAATGACCCCATGTGACCCCCCCATGTCCTATATGAGTACTCAATGACCCCATGTGACCCCCATGTCCTATATAAGTATTCAATGACCCCATGTGACACCCCTAGTCCTATATAAGTACTCAATGACCCCATGTGACCCCCCCATGTCCTATATAAGTACTCAATGACCCCATGTGACCCCCCCATGTCCTATATAAGTACTCAATGACCCCATGTGACCCCCCCGTGTCCTATATAAGTACTCAATGACCCCATGTGACCCCCCCATGTCCTATATAAGTACTCAATGACCCCATGTGACCCCCTAGTCCTATATAAGTACTCAATGACCCCATGTGACCCCCCCATATCCTATATAAGTACTCAATGACCCCATGTGACCCCCCCATGTCCTATATAAGTACTCAATGACCCCATGTGACCCCCCTAGTCCTATATAAGTACTCAATGACCCCATGTGTCCCCCCCATGTCCTATATAAGTAATCAATGACCCCATGTGACCCACCCTAGTCCTATATAAGTACTCAATGACCCCATGTGACCCCCCCATGTCCTATATAAGTACTCAATGACCCCATGTGACCCCCCTAGTCCTATATAAGTACTCAATGACCCCATGTGACTCCCCCATGTCCTATATAAGTACTCAATGACCCCATGTGACCCCCCTAGTCCTATATAAGTACTCAATGACCCCATGTGACCCCCCTAGTCCTATATAAGTACTCAATGACCCCATGTGACCCCCCCATGTCCTATATAAGTACTCAATGACCCCATGTGACCCCCTAGTCCTATATAAGTACTCAATGACCCCATGTGACCCCCCTAGTCCTATATAAGTACTCAATGACCCCATGTGACCCCCCCATGTCCTATATAAGTACTCAATGACCCCATGTGACCCCCCTAGTCCTATATAAGTACTCAATGACCCCATGTGACCCACCCTAGTCCTATATAAGTACTCAATGACCCCATGTGACCCCCCCATGTCCTATATAAGTACTCAATGACCCCATGTGACCCCCCTAGTCCTATATAAATACTCAATGACCGCATGTGACCCCCCCATGTCCTATATAAGTACTCAATGACCCCATGTGACCCCCCTAGTCCTATATAAGTACTCAATGACCCCATGTGACCCCCCCATGTCCTATATAAGTACTCAATGACCCCATGTGACCCCTCTAGTCCTATATAAGTACTCAATGACCCCATGTGACCCCCCCATGTCCTATATAAGTACTCAATGACCCCATGTGACCCCCCCATGTCCTATATAAGTACTCAATGACCCCATGTGACCCCCCCATGTCCTATATAAGTACTCAATGACCCCATGTGACCCCTCTAGTCCTATATAAGTACTCAATGACCCCATGTGACCCCCCCATGTCCTATATAAGTACTCAATGACCCCATGTGACCCCCCCATGTCCTATATAAGTACTCAATGACCCCATGTGACCCCCCCGTGTCCTATATAAGTACTCAATGACCCCATGTGACCCCTCTAGTCCTATATAAGTACTCAATGACCCCATGTGACCCCCCTAGTCCTATATAAGTACTCAATGACCCCATGTGACCCACCCTAGTCCTATATAAGTACTCAATGACCCCATGTGACCCCCCTAGTCCTATATAAGTACTCAATGACCCCATGTGACCCACCCATGTCCTATATAAGTACTCAATGACCCCATGTGACCCCTCTAGTCCTATATAAGTACTCAATGACCCCATGTGACCCCCCTAGTCTTATATAAGTACTCAATGACCCCATGTGACCCCCTAGTCCTATATAAGTACTCAATAACCCCATGAGACCCCCCCATGTCCTATATAAGTACTCAATGACCCCATGTGACCCCTCTAGTCCTATATAAGTACTCAATGACCCCATGTGACCCCCCTAGTCCTATATAAGTACTCAATGACCCCATGTGACACCCCATGTCCTATATAAGTACTCAATGACCCCATGTGACCCCCCTAGTCCTATATAAGTACTCAATGACCCCATGTGACCCCCCCATGTCCTATATAAGTACTCAATGACCCCATGTGACCCCCTAGTCCTATATAAGTACTCAATGACCCCATGTGACCCACCCATGTCCTATATAAGTACTCAATGACCCCATGTGACCCCTCTAGTCCTATATAAGTACTCAATGACCCCATGTGACCCCCCTAGTCCTATATAAGTACTCAATGACCCCATGTGACCCACCCTAGTCCTATATAAGTACTCAATGACCCCATGTGACCCACCCTAGTCCTATATAAGTACTCAATGACCCCATGTGACCCCCTAGTCCTATATAAGTACTCAATGACCCCATGAGACCCCCCCATGTCCTATATAAGTACTCAATGACCCCATGTGACCCCTCTAGTCCTATATAAGTACTCAATGACCCCATGTGACCCCCCTAGTCCTATATAAGTACTCAATGACCCCATGTGACCCCCCCATGTCCTATATAAGTACTCAATGACCCCATGTGACCCCCCTAGTCCTATATAAGTACTCAATGACCCCATGTGACCCACCCTAGTCCTATATAAGTACTCAATGACCCCATGTGACCCCCCCATGTCCTATATAAGTACTCAATGACCCCATGTGACCCCCCTAGTCCTATATAAGTACTCAATGACCCCATGTGACTCCCCCATGTCCTATATAAGTACTCAATGACCCCATGTGACCCCCCTAGTCCTATATAAGTACTCAATGACCCCATGTGACCCCCCTAGTCCTATATAAGTACTCAATGACCCCATGTGACCCCCCCATGTCCTATATAAGTACTCAATGACCCCATGTGACCCCCTAGTCCTATATAAGTACTCAATGACCCCATGTGACCCCCCTAGTCCTATATAAGTACTCAATGACCCCATGTGACCCCCCCATGTCCTATATAAGTACTCAATGACCCCATGTGACCCCCCTAGTCCTATATAAGTACTCAATGACCCCATGTGACCCACCCTAGTCCTATATAAGTACTCAATGACCCCATGTGACCCCCCCATGTCTTATATAAGTACTCAATGACCCCATGTGACCCCCCTAGTCCTATATAAGTACTCAATGACCCCATGTGACCCCCCCATGTCCTATATAAGTACTCAATGACCCCATGTGACCCCCCTAGTCCTATATAAGTACTCAATGACCCCATGTGACCCCCCTAGTCCTATATAAGTACTCAATGACCCCATGTGACCCACCCTAGTCCTATATAAGTACTCAATGACCCCATGTGACCCACCCTAGTCCTATATAAGTACTCAATGACCCCATGTGACCCCCCCATGTCCTATATAAGTACTCAATGACCCCATGTGACCCCCCCATGTCCTATATAAGTACTCAATGACCCCATGTGACCCCTCTAGTCCTATATAAGTACTCAATGACCCCATGTGACCCCCCTAGTCCTATATAAGTACTCAATGACCCCATGTGACCCCCCCATGTCCTATATAAGTACTCAATGACCCCATGTGACCCCCCTAGTCCTATATAAGTACTCAATGACCCCATGTGACCCACCCTAGTCCTATATAAGTACTCAATGACCCCATGTGACCCCCCCATGTCCTATATAAGTACTCAATGACCCCATGTGACCCCCCCATGTCCTATATGAGTACTCAATGACCCCATGTGACCCCCATGTCCTATATAAGTATTCAATGACCCCATGTGACACACCTAGTCCTATATAAGTACTCAATGACCCCATGTGACCCCCCCATGTCCTATATAAGTACTCAATGACCCCATGTGACCCCCCCATGTCCTATATAAGTACTCAATGACCCCATGTGACCCCCCCGTGTCCTATATAAGTACTCAATGACCCCATGTGACCCCCCCATGTCCTATATAAGTACTCAATGACCCCATGTGACCCCCTAGTCCTATATAAGTACTCAATGACCCCATGTGACCCCCCCATATCCTATATAAGTACTCAATGACCCCATGTGACCCCCCCATGTCCTATATAAGTACTCAATGACCCCATGTGACCCCCCTAGTCCTATATAAGTACTCAATGACCCCATGTGTCGCCCCCATGTCCTATATAAGTACTCAATGACCCCATGTGACCCACCCTAGTCCTATATAAGTACTCAATGACCCCATGTGACCCCCCCATGTCCTATATAAGTACTCAATGACCCCATGTGACCCCCCTAGTCCTATATAAGTACTCAATGACCCCATGTGACTCCCCCATGTCCTATATAAGTACTCAATGACCCCATGTGACCCCCCTAGTCCTATATAAGTACTCAATGACCCCATGTGACCCCCCTAGTCCTATATAAGTACTCAATGACCCCATGTGACCCCCCCCATGTCCTATATAAGTACTCAATGACCCCATGTGACCCCCTAGTCCTATATAAGTACTCAATGACCCCATGTGACCCCCCTAGTCCTATATAAGTACTCAATGACCCCATGTGACCCCCCCATGTCCTATATAAGTACTCAATGACCCCATGTGACCCCCCTAGTCCTATATAAGTACTCAATGACCCCATGTGACCCACCCTAGTCCTATATAAGTACTCAATGACCCCATGTGACCCCCCCATGTCCTATATAAGTACTCAATGACCCCATGTGACCCCCCTAGTCCTATATAAATACTCAATGACCGCATGTGACCCCCCCATGTCCTATATAAGTACTCAATGACCCCATGTGACCCCCCTAGTCCTATATAAGTACTCAATGACCCCATGTGACCCCCCTAGTCCTATATAAGTACTCAATGACCCCATGTGACCCACCCTAGTCCTATATAAGTACTCGATGACCCCATGTGACCCACCCTAGTCCTATATAAGTACTCAATGACCCCATGTGACCCCCCCATGTCCTATATAAGTACTCAATGACCCCATGTGACCCCCCCATGTCCTATATAAGTACTCAATGACCCCATGTGACCCCTCTAGTCCTATATAAGTACTCAATGACCCCATGTGACCCCCCTAGTCCTATATAAGTACTCAATGACCCCATGTGACCCCCCCATGTCCTATATAAGTACTCAATGACCCCATGTGACCCCCCTAGTCCTATATAAGTACTCAATGACCCCATGTGACCCACCCAAGTCCTATATAAGTACTCAATGACCCCATGTGACCCCCCCATGTCCTATATAAGTACTCAATGACCCCATGTGACACCCCCATGTCCTATATGAGTACTCAATGACCCCATGTGACCCCCATGTCCTATATAAGTATTCAATGACCCCATGTGACACCCCTAGTCCTATATAAGTACTCAATGACCCCATGTGACCCCCCCATGTCCTATATAAGTACTCAATGACCCCATGTGACCCCCCCCATGTCCTATATAAGTACTCAATGACCCCATGTGACCCCCCCGTGTCCTATATAAGTACTCAATGACCCCATGTGACCCCCCCATGTCCTATATAAGTACTCAATGACCCCATGTGACCCCCTAGTCCTATATAAGTACTCAATGACCCCATGTGACCCCCCCATATCCTATATAAGTACTCAATGACCCCATGTGACCCCCCCATGTCCTATATAAGTACTCAATGACCCCATGTGACCCCCCTAGTCCTATATAAGTACTCAATGACCCCATGTGACCCCCCCATGTCCTATATAAGTACTCAATGACCCCATGTGACCCCTCTAGTCCTATATAAGTACTCAATGACCCCATGTGACCCCCCTAGTCCTATATAAGTACTCAATGACCCCATGTGACCCCCCCATGTCCTATATAAGTACTCAATGACCCCATGTGACCCCCCTAGTCCTATATAAGTACTCAATGACCCCATGTGACCCACCCTAGTCCTATATAAGTACTCAATGACCCCATGTGACCCCCCCATGTCCTATATAAGTACTCAATGACCCCATGTGACCCCCCCATGTCCTATATGAGTACTCAATGACCCCATGTGACCCCCATGTCCTATATAAGTATTCAATGACCCCATGTGACACCCCTAGTCCTATATAAGTACTCAATGACCCCATGTGACCCCCCCATGTCCTATATAAGTACTCAATGACCCCATGTGACCCCCCCATGTCCTATATAAGTACTCAATGACCCCATGTGACCCACCCTAGTCCTATATAAGTACTCAATGACCCCATGTGACCCCCCCATGTCCTATATAAGTACTCAATGACCCCATGTGACCCCCCTAGTCCTATATAAGTACTCAATGACCCCATGTGACCCCCCTAGTCCTATATAAGTACTCAATGACCCCATGTGACCCACCCTAGTCCTATATAAGTACTCAATGACCCCATGTGACCCACCCTAGTCCTATATAAGTACTCAATGACCCCATGTGACCCCCCCATGTCCTATATAAGTACTCAATGACCCCATGTGACCCCCCCATGTCCTATATAAGTACTCAATGACCCCATGTGACCCCTCTAGTCCTATATAAGTACTCAATGACCCCATGTGACCCCCCTAGTCCTATATAAGTACTCAATGACCCCATGTGACCCCCCCATGTCCTATATAAGTACTCAATGACCCCATGTGACCCCCCTAGTCCTATATAAGTACTCAATGACCCCATGTGACCCACCCTAGTCCTATATAAGTACTCAATGACCCCATGTGACCCCCCCATGTCCTATATAAGTACTCAATGACCCCATGTGACCCCCCCATGTCCTATATGAGTACTCAATGACCCCATGTGACCCCCATGTCCTATATAAGTATTCAATGACCCCATGTGACACCCCTAGTCCTATATAAGTACTCAATGACCCCATGTGACCCCCCCATGTCCTATATAAGTACTCAATGACCCCATGTGACCCCCCCATGTCCTATATAAGTACTCAATGACCCCATGTGACCCCCCCCGTGTCCTATATAAGTACTCAATGACCCCATGTGACCCCCCCATGTCCTATATAAGTACTCAATGACCCCATGTGACCCCCTAGTCCTATATAAGTACTCAATGACCCCATGTGACCCCCCCATATCCTATATAAGTACTCAATGACCCCATGTGACCCCCCCATGTCCTATATAAGTACTCAATGACCCCATGTGACCCCCCTAGTCCTATATAAGTACTCAATGACCCCATGTGACCCCCCCATGTCCTATATAAGTACTCAATGACCCCATGTGACCCCCCTAGTCCTATATAAGTACTCAATGACCCCATGTGACTCCCCCATGTCCTATATAAGTACTCAATGACCCCATGTGACCCCCCTAGTCCTATATAAGTACTCAATGACCCCATGTGACCCCCCTAGTCCTATATAAGTACTCAATGACCCCATGTGACCCCCCCCATGTCCTATATAAGTACTCAATGACCCCATGTGACCCCCTAGTCCTATATAAGTACTCAATGACCCCATGTGACCCCCCTAGTCCTATATAAGTACTCAATGACCCCATGTGACCCCCCCATGTCCTATATAAGTACTCAATGACCCCATGTGACCCCCCTAGTCCTATATAAGTACTCAATGACCCCATGTGACCCACCCTAGTCCTATATAAGTACTCAATGACCCCATGTGACCCCCCCATGTCCTATATAAGTACTCAATGACCCCATGTGACCCCCCTAGTCCTATATAAATACTCAATGACCGCATGTGACCCCCCCATGTCCTATATAAGTACTCAATGACCCCATGTGACCCCCCTAGTCCTATATAAGTACTCAATGACCCCATGTGACCCCCCTAGTCCTATATAAGTACTCAATGACCCCATGTGACCCACCCTAGTCCTATATAAGTACTCGATGACCCCATGTGACCCACCCTAGTCCTATATAAGTACTCAATGACCCCATGTGACCCCCCCATGTCCTATATAAGTACTCAATGACCCCATGTGACCCCCCCATGTCCTATATAAGTACTCAATGACCCCATGTGACCCCTCTAGTCCTATATAAGTACTCAATGACCCCATGTGACCCCCCTAGTCCTATATAAGTACTCAATGACCCCATGTGACCCCCCCATGTCCTATATAAGTACTCAATGACCCCATGTGACCCCCCTAGTCCTATATAAGTACTCAATGACCCCATGTGACCCACCCAAGTCCTATATAAGTACTCAATGACCCCATGTGACCCCCCCATGTCCTATATAAGTACTCAATGACCCCATGTGACACCCCCATGTCCTATATGAGTACTCAATGACCCCATGTGACCCCCATGTCCTATATAAGTATTCAATGACCCCATGTGACACCCCTAGTCCTATATAAGTACTCAATGACCCCATGTGACCCCCCCATGTCCTATATAAGTACTCAATGACCCCATGTGACCCCCCCATGTCCTATATAAGTACTCAATGACCCCATGTGACCCCCCCGTGTCCTATATAAGTACTCAATGACCCCATGTGACCCCCCCATGTCCTATATAAGTACTCAATGACCCCATGTGACCCCCTAGTCCTATATAAGTACTCAATGACCCCATGTGACCCCCCCATATCCTATATAAGTACTCAATGACCCCATGTGACCCCCCCATGTCCTATATAAGTACTCAATGACCCCATGTGACCCCCCTAGTCCTATATAAGTACTCAATGACCCCATGTGACCCCCCCATGTCCTATATAAGTACTCAATGACCCCATGTGACCCCTCTAGTCCTATATAAGTACTCAATGACCCCATGTGACCCCCCTAGTCCTATATAAGTACTCAATGACCCCATGTGACCCCCCCATGTCCTATATAAGTACTCAATGACCCCATGTGACCCCCCTAGTCCTATATAAGTACTCAATGACCCCATGTGACCCACCCTAGTCCTATATAAGTACTCAATGACCCCATGTGACCCCCCCATGTCCTATATAAGTACTCAATGACCCCATGTGACCCCCCCATGTCCTATATGAGTACTCAATGACCCCATGTGACCCCCATGTCCTATATAAGTATTCAATGACCCCATGTGACACCCCTAGTCCTATATAAGTACTCAATGACCCCATGTGACCCCCCCATGTCCTATATAAGTACTCAATGACCCCATGTGACCCCCCCATGTCCTATATAAGTACTCAATGACCCCATGTGACCCACCCTAGTCCTATATAAGTACTCAATGACCCCATGTGACCCCCCCATGTCCTATATAAGTACTCAATGACCCCATGTGACCCCCCCATGTCCTATATAAGTACTCAATGACCCCATGTGACCCCCCTAGTCCTATATAAGTACTCAATGACCCCATGTGACCCACCCTAGTCCTATATAAGTACTCAATGACCCCATGTGACCCCCCCATGTCCTATATAAGTACTCAATGACCCCATGTGACCCCCCCATGTCCTATATAAGTACTCAATGACCCCATGTGACCCCCCTAGTCCTATATAAGTACTCAATGACCACATGTGACCCCCCTAGTCCTATATAAGTACTCAATGACCCCATGTGACCCCCCCATGTCCTATATAAGTACTCAATGACCCCATGTGACCCCCCTAGTCCTATATAAGTACTCAATGACCCCATGTGACCCACCCTAGTCCTATATAAGTACTCAATGACCCCATGTGACCCCCCCATGTCCTATATAAGTACTCAATGACCCCATGTGACCCCCCCATGTCCTATATGAGTACTCAATGACCCCATGTGACCCCCATGTCCTATATAAGTATTCAATGACCCCATGTGACACCCCTAGTCCTATATAAGTACTCAATGACCCCATGTGACCCCCCCCATGTCCTATATAAGTACTCAATGACCCCATGTGACCCCCCCATGTCCTATATAAGTACTCAATGACCCCATGTGACCCCCCCGTGTCCTATATAAGTACTCAATGACCCCATGTGACCCCCCCATGTCCTATATAAGTACTCAATGACCCCATGTGACCCCCTAGTCCTATATAAGTACTCAATGACCCCATGTGACCCCCCCATATCCTATATAAGTACTCAATGACCCCATGTGACCCCCCCATGTCCTATATAAGTACTCAATGACCCCATGTGACCCCCCTAGTCCTATATAAGTACTCAATGACCCCATGTGACCCCCCCATGTCCTATATAAGTACTCAATGACCCCATGTGACCCCTCTAGTCCTATATAAGTACTCAATGACCCCATGTGACCCCCCTAGTCCTATATAAGTACTCAATGACCCCATGTGACCCCCCCATGTCCTATATAAGTACTCAATGACCCCATGTGACCCCCCTAGTCCTATATAAGTACTCAATGACCCCATGTGACCCACCCTAGTCCTATATAAGTACTCAATGACCCCATGTGACCCCCCCATGTCCTATATAAGTACTCAATGACCCCATGTGACCCCCCCATGTCCTATATGAGTACTCAATGACCCCATGTGACCCCCATGTCCTATATAAGTATTCAATGACCCCATGTGACACCCCTAGTCCTATATAAGTACTCAATGACCCCATGTGACCCCCCCATGTCCTATATAAGTACTCAATGACCCCATGTGACCCCCCCATGTCCTATATAAGTACTCAATGACCCCATGTGAACCACCCTAGTCCTATATAAGTACTCAATGACCCCATGTGACCCCCCCATGTCCTATATAAGTACTCAATGACCCCATGTGACCCCCCCATGTCCTATATAAGTACTCAATGACCCCATGTGACCCCCCTAGTCCTATATAAGTACTCAATGACCCCATGTGACCCACCCTAGTCCTATATAAGTACTCAATGACCCCATGTGACCCACCCTAGTCCTATATAAGTACTCAATGACCACATGTGACCCACCCTAGTCCTATATAAGTACTCAATGACCCCATGTGACTCCCCCATGTCCTATATAAGTACTCAATGACCCCATGTGACCCCCCCTAGTCCTATATAAGTACTCAATGACCCCATGTGACCCCCCTAGTCCTATATAAGTACTCAATGACCCCATGTGACCCCCCCATGTCCTATATAAGTACTCAATGACCCCATGTGACCCCCTAGTCCTATATAAGTACTCAATGACCCCATGTGACCCCCCTAGTCCTATATAAGTACTCAATGACCCCATGTGACCCCCCCATGTCCTATATAAGTACTCAATGACCCCATGTGACCCCCCTAGTCCTATATAAGTACTCAATGACCCCATGTGACCCACCCTAGTCCTATATAAGTACTCAATGACCCCATGTGACCCCCCCATGTCCTATATAAGTACTCAATGACCCCATGTGACCCCCCTAGTCCTATATAAATACTCAATGACCGCATGTGACCCCCCCATGTCCTATATAAGTACTCAATGACCCCATGTGACCCCCCTAGTCCTATATAAGTACTCAATGACCCCATGTGACCCCCCTAGTCCTATATAAGTACTCAATGACCCCATGTGACCCACCCTAGTCCTATATAAGTACTCAATGACCCCATGTGACCCACCCTAGTCCTATATAAGTACTCAATGACCCCATGTGACCCCCCCATGTCCTATATAAGTACTCAATGACCCCATGTGACCCCCCTAGTCCTATATAAGTACTCAATGACCCCATGTGACCCACCCTAGTCCTATATAAGTACTCAATGACCCCATGTGACCCCCCCATGTCCTATATAAGTACTCAATGACCCCATGTGACCCCCCCATGTCCTATATGAGTACTCAATGACCCCATGTGACCCCCATGTCCTATATAAGTATTCAATGACCCCATGTGACACCCCTAGTCCTATATAAGTACTCAATGACCCCATGTGACCCCCCCATGTCCTATATAAGTACTCAATGACCCCATGTGACCCCCCCATGTCCTATATAAGTACTCAATGACCCCATGTGAACCACCCTAGTCCTATATAAGTACTCAATGACCCCATGTGACCCCCCCATGTCCTATATAAGTACTCAATGACCCCATGTGACCCCCCCATGTCCTATATAAGTACTCAATGACCCCATGTGACCCCCCTAGTCCTATATAAGTACTCAATGACCCCATGTGACCCACCCTAGTCCTATATAAGTACTCAATGACCCCATGTGACCCACCCTAGTCCTATATAAGTACTCAATGACCCCATGTGACCCACCCTAGTCCTATATAAGTACTCAATGACCCCATGTGACTCCCCCATGTCCTATATAAGTACTCAATGACCCCATGTGACCCCCCTAGTCCTATATAAGTACTCAATGACCCCATGTGACCCCCCTAGTCCTATATAAGTACTCAATGACCCCATGTGACCCCCCCATGTCCTATATAAGTACTCAATGACCCCATGTGACCCCCTAGTCCTATATAAGTACTCAATGACCCCATGTGACCCCCCTAGTCCTATATAAGTACTCAATGACCCCATGTGACCCCCCCATGTCCTATATAAGTACTCAATGACCCCATGTGACCCCCCTAGTCCTATATAGGTACTCAATGACCCCATGTGACCCACCCTAGTCCTATATAAGTACTCAATGACCCCATGTGACCCCCCCATGTCCTATATAAGTACTCAATGACCCCATGTGACCCCCCTAGTCCTATATAAGTACTCAATGACCCCATGTGACCCCCCCATGTCCTATATAAGTACTCAATGACCCCATGTGACCCCCTAGTCCTATATAAGTACTCAATGACCCCATGTGACCCCCCCATATCCTATATAAGTACTCAATGACCCCATGTGACCCCCCCATGTCCTATATAAGTACTCAATGACCCCATGTGACCCCCCTAGTCCTATATAAGTACTCAATGACCCCATGTGACCCCCCCATGTCCTATATAAGTACTCAATGACCCCATGTGACCCCTCTAGTCCTATATAAGTACTCAATGACCCCATGTGACCCCCCTAGTCCTATATAAGTACTCAATGACCCCATGTGACCCCCCCATGTCCTATATAAGTACTCAATGACCCCATGTGACCCCCCTAGTCCTATATAAGTACTCAATGACCCCATGTGACCCACCCTAGTCCTATATAAGTACTCAATGACCCCATGTGACCCCCCCATGTCCTATATAAGTACTCAATGACCCCATGTGACCCCCCCATGTCCTATATGAGTACTCAATGACCCCATGTGACCCCCATGTCCTATATAAGTATTCAATGACCCCATGTGACACCCCTAGTCCTATATAAGTACTCAATGACCCCATGTGACCCCCCCATGTCCTATATAAGTACTCAATGACCCCATGTGACCCCCCCATGTCCTATATAAGTACTCAATGACCCCATGTGACCCCCCCATGTCCTATATAAGTACTCAATGACCCCATGTGACCCCCCCGTGTCCTATATAAGTACTCAATGACCCCATGTGACCCCCCCATGTCCTATATAAGTACTCAATGACCCCATGTGACCCCCTAGTCCTATATAAGTACTCAATGACCCCATGTGACCCCCCCATATCCTATATAAGTACTCAATGACCCCATGTGACCCCCCCATGTCCTATATAAGTACTCAATGACCCCATGTGACCCCCCTAGTCCTATATAAGTACTCAATGACCCCATGTGACCCCCCCATGTCCTATATAAGTACTCAATGACCCCATGTGACCCCTCTAGTCCTATATAAGTACTCAATGACCCCATGTGACCCCCCTAGTCCTATATAAGTACTCAATGACCCCATGTGACCCCCCCATGTCCTATATAAGTACTCAATGACCCCATGTGACCCCCCTAGTCCTATATAAGTACTCAATGACCCCATGTGACCCACCCTAGTCCTATATAAGTACTCAATGACCCCATGTGACCCCCCCATGTCCTATATAAGTACTCAATGACCCCATGTGACCCCCCCATGTCCTATATGAGTACTCAATGACCCCATGTGACCCCCATGTCCTATATAAGTATTCAATGACCCCATGTGACACCCCTAGTCCTATATAAGTACTCAATGACCCCATGTGACCCCCCCATGTCCTATATAAGTACTCAATGACCCCATGTGACCCCCCCATGTCCTATATAAGTACTCAATGACCCCATGTGACCCACCCTAGTCCTATATAAGTACTCAATGACCCCATGTGACCCCCCCATGTCCTATATAAGTACTCAATGACCCCATGTGACCCCCCCATGTCCTATATAAGTACTCAATGACCCCATGTGACCCCCCTAGTCCTATATAAGTACTCAATGACCCCATGTGACCCACCCTAGTCCTATATAAGTACTCAATGACCACATGTGACCCCCCTAGTCCTATATAAGTACTCAATGACCCCATGTGACCCCCCCATGTCCTATATAAGTACTCAATGACCCCATGTGACCCCCCTAGTCCTATATAAGTACTCAATGACCCCATGTGACCCACCCTAGTCCTATATAAGTACTCAATGACCCCATGTGACCCCCCCATGTCCTATATAAGTACTCAATGACCCCATGTGACCCCCCCATGTCCTATATGAGTACTCAATGACCCCATGTGACCCCCATGTCCTATATAAGTATTCAATGACCCCATGTGACACCCCTAGTCCTATATAAGTACTCAATGACCCCATGTGACCCCCCCATGTCCTATATAAGTACTCAATGACCCCATGTGACCCCCCCATGTCCTATATAAGTACTCAATGACCCCATGTGACCCCCCCGTGTCCTATATAAGTACTCAATGACCCCATGTGACCCCCCCATGTCCTATATAAGTACTCAATGACCCCATGTGACCCCCTAGTCCTATATAAGTACTCAATGACCCCATGTGACCCCCCCATATCCTATATAAGTACTCAATGACCCCATGTGACCCACCCTAGTCCTATATAAGTACTCAATGACCCCATGTGACCCACCCTAGTCCTATATAAGTACTCAATGACCCCATGTGACCCCCCCATGTCCTATATAAGTACTCAATGACCCCATGTGACCCCCCTAGTCCTATATAAGTACTCAATGACCCCATGTGACCCCCCCATGTCCTATATAAGTACTCAATGACCCCATGTGACCCCGCCATGTCCTATATAAGTACTTAATGACCCCATGTGACCCCCCTAGTCCTATATAAGTACTCAATGACCCCATGTGACCCACCCTAGTCCTATATAAGTACTCAATGACCCCATGTGACCCCCCCATGTCCTATATAAGTACTCAATGACCCCATGTGACCCCCCTAGTCCTATATAAGTACTCAATGACCCCATGTGACCCACCCTAGTCCTATATAAGTACTCAATGACCCCATGTGACCCACCCTAGTCCTATATAAGTACTCAATGACCCCATGTGACCCCCTCATGTCCTATATAAGTACTCAATGACCCCATGTGACCCCCCATGTCCTATATAAGTACTCAATGACCCCATGTGACCCCTCTAGTCCTATATAAGTACTCAATGACCCCATGTGACCCCCCTAGTCCTATATAAGTACTCAATGACCTCATGTGACCCACCCTAGTCCTATATAAGTACTCAATGACCCCATGTGACCCACCCTAGTCCTATATAAGTACTCAATGACCCCATGTGACCCCCCCATGTCCTATATAAGTACTCAATGACCCCATGTGACCCCCCTAGTCCTATATAAGTACTCAATGACCCCATGTGACCCCCCCATGTCCTATATAAGTACTCAATGACCCCATGTGACCCCGCCATGTCCTATATAAGTACTTAATGACCCCATGTGACCCCCCTAGTCCTATATAAGTACTCAATGACCCCATGTGACCCACCCTAGTCCTATATAAGTACTCAATGACCCCATGTGACCCCCCCATGTCCTATATAAGTACTCAATGACCCCATGTGACACCCCTAATCCTATATAAGTACTCAATGACCCCATGTGACCCCCCTAGTCCTATATAAGTACTCAATGACCACATGTGACCCCCCCGTGTCCTATATAAGTACTCAATGACCCCATGTGACCCCCCCATGTCCTATATAAGTACTCAATGACCCCATGTGACCCCCTAGTCCTATATAAGTACTCAATGACCCCATGTGACCCCCCCATATCCTATATAAGTACTCAATGACTCCATGTGACCCCCCCATGTCCTATATAAGTACTCAATGACCCCATGTGACCCCCCTAGTCCTATATAAGTACTCAATGACCCCATGTGACCCCCCCATGTCCTATATAAGTACTCAATGACCCCATGTGACCCCCCCATGTCCTATATAAGTACTCAATGACCCCATGTGACCCCGCCATGTCCTATATAAGTACTCAATGACCCCATGTGACCCCCCTAGTCCTATATAAGTAGTCAATGACCCCATGTGACCCCCCTAGTCCTATATAAGTACTCAATGACCCCATGTGACCCACCCTAGTCCTATATAAGTACTCAATGACCCCATGTGACCCCCCTAGTCCTATATAAGTACTCAATGACCCCATGTGACCCACCCTAGTCCTATATAAGTACTCAATGACCCCATGTGACCCCCCCATGTCCTATATAAGTACTCAATGACCCCATGTGACCCCCCTAGTCCTATATAAGTACTCAATGACCCCATGTGACTCCCCCATGTCCTATATAAGTACTCAATGACCCCATGTGACCCCCCCATGTCCTATATAAGTACTCAATGACCCCATGTGACCCCCCTAGTCCTATATAAGTACTCAATGACCCCATGTGACTCCCCCATGTCCTATATAAGTACTCAATGACCCCAAGTGACCCCCCTAGTCCTATATAAGTACTCAATGACCCCATGTGACCCCCCTAGTCCTATATAAGTACTCAATGACCCCATGTGACCCCCCTAGTCCTATATAAGTACTCAATGACCCCATGTGACCCACCCTAGTCCTATATAAGTACTCAATGACCCCATGTGACCCCCCCATGTCCTATATAAGTACTCAATGACCCCATGTGACCCCCCTAGTCCTATATAAGTACTCAATGACCCCATGTGACCCCCCCATGTCCTATATAAGTACTCAATGACCCCATGTGACCCCCTAGTCCTATATAAGTACTCAATGACCCCATGTGACCCCCCTAGTCCTATATAATTACTCAATGACCCCATGTGACCCACCCTAGTCCTATATAAGTACTCAATGACCCCATGTGACCCACCCTAGTCCTATATAAGTACTCAATGACCCCATGTGACCCCCCCATGTCCTATATAAGTACTCAATGACCCCATGTGACCCCCCATGTCCTATATAAGTACTCAATGACCCCATGTGACCCCTCTAGTCCTATATAAGTACTCAATGACCCCATGTGACCCCCCTAGTCCTATATAAGTACTCAATGACCCCATGTGACCCCCCTAGTCCTATATAAGTACTCAATGACCCCATGTGACCTACCCTAGTCCTATATAAGTACTCAATGACCCCATGTGACCCCCCCATGTCCTATATAAGTACTCAATGACCCCATGTGACACCCCTAATCCTATATAAGTACTCAATGACCCCATGTGACCCCCCCATGTCCTATATAAGTACTCAATGACCACATGTGACCCCCCCGTGTCCTATATAAGTACTCAATGACCCCATGTGACCCCCCCATGTCCTATATAAGTACTCAATGACCCCATGTGACCCCCTAGTCCTATATAAGTACTCAATGACCCCATGTGACCCCCCCATATCCTATATAAGTACTCAATGACTCCATGTGACCCCCCCATGTCCTATATAAGTACTCAATGACCCCATGTGACCCCCCTAGTCCTATATAAGTACTCAATGACCCCATGTGACCCCCCCATGTCCTATATAAGTACTCAATGACCCCATGTGACCCCCCCATGTCCTATATAAGTACTTAATGACCCCATGTGACCCCGCCATGTCCTATATAAGTACTCAATGACCCCATGTGACCCCCCTAGTCCTATATAAGTAGTCAATGACCCCATGTGACCCCCCTAGTCCTATATAAGTACTCAATGACCCCATGTGACCCACCCTAGTCCTATATAAGTACTCAATGACCCCATGTGACCCCCCTAGTCCTATATAAGTACTCAATGACCCCATGTGACCCCCCCATGTCCTATATAAGTACTCAATGACCCCATGTGACCCCCCCATGTCCTATATAAGTACTCAATGACCCCATGTGACCCCCCCGTGTCCTATATAAGTACTCAATGACCCCATGTGACCCCCCCATGTCCTATATAAGTACTCAATGACCCCATGTGACCCCCTAGTCCTATATAAGTACTCAATGACCCCATGTGACCCCCCCATATCCTATATAAGTACTCAATGACTCCATGTGACCCCCCCATGTCCTATATAAGTACTCAATGACCCCATGTGACCCCCCTAGTCCTATATAAGTACTCAATGACCCCATGTGACCCCCCCATGTCCTATATAAGTACTCAATGACCCCATGTGACCCCCCCATGTCCTATATAAGTACTCAATGACCCCATGTGACCCCGCCATGTCCTATATAAGTACTCAATGACCCCATGTGACCCCCCTAGTCCTATATAAGTAGTTAATGACCCCATGTGACCCACTCTAGTCCTATATAAGTACTCAATGACCCCATGTGACCACCCATGTCCTTTATAAGTACTCAATGACCCCATGTGACCCCCCATGTCCTATATAAGTACTCAATGACCCCATGTGACCCCCCTAGTCCTATATAAGTACTCAATGACCCCATGTGACCCACCCTAGTCCTATATAAGTACTCAATGACCCCATGTGACCCCCCCATGTCCTATATAAGTACTCAATGACCCCATGTGACCCCCCCATGTCCTATATGAGTACTCAATGACCCCATGTGACCCCCATGTCCTATATAAGTATTCAATGACCCCATGTGACACCCCTAGTCCTATATAAGTACTCAATGACCCCATGTGACCCCCCCATGTCCTATATAAGTACTCAATGACCCCATGTGACCCCCCCATGTCCTATATAAGTACTCAATGACCCCATGTGACCCACCCTAGTCCTATATAAGTACTCAATGACCCCATGTGACCCCCCCATGTCCTATATAAGTACTCAATGACCCCATGTGACCCCCCCATGTCCTATATAAGTACTCAATGACCCCATGTGACCCCCCTAGTCCTATATAAGTACTCAATGACCCCATGTGACCCACCCTAGTCCTATATAAGTACTCAATGACCCCATGTGACCCACCCTAGTCCTATATAAGTACTCAATGACCCCATGTGACCCACCCTAGTCCTATATAAGTACTCAATGACCCCATGTGACCCCCCCATGTCCTATATAAGTACTCAATGACCCCATGTGACCCCCCCATGTCCTATATAAGTACTCAATGACCCCATGTGACCCCCCTAGTCCTATATAAGTACTCAATGACCCCATGTGACCCCCCTAGTCCTATATAAGTACTCAATGACCCCATGTGACCCCCCCATGTCCTATATAAGTACTCAATGACCCCATGTGACCCCTCTAGTCCTATATAAGTACTCAATGACCCCATGTGACCCCCCTAGTCCTATATAAGTACTCAATGACCCCATGTGACCCCCCATGTCCTATATAAGTACTCAATGACCCCATGTGACCCACCCTAGTCCTATATAAGTACTCAATGACCCCATGTAATATATAAGTACTCAATGACCCCATGTGACCACCCATGTCCTTTATAAGTACTCAATGACCCCATGTGACCCCCCATGTCCTATATAAGTACTCAATGACCCCATGTGACCCCCCTAGTCCTATATAAGTACTCAATGACCCCATGTGACCCACCCTAGTCCTATATAAGTACTCAATGACCCCATGTGACCCCCCCATGTCCTATATAAGTACTCAATGACCCCATGTGACCCCCCCATGTCCTATATGAGTACTCAATGACCCCATGTGACCCCCATGTCCTATATAAGTATTCAATGACCCCATGTGACACCCCTAGTCCTATATAAGTACTCAATGACCCCATGTGACCCCCCCATGTCCTATATAAGTACTCAATGACCCCATGTGACCCCCCCATGTCCTATATAAGTACTCAATGACCCCATGTGACCCACCCTAGTCCTATATAAGTACTCAATGACCCCATGTGACCCCCCCATGTCCTATATAAGTACTCAATGACCCCATGTGACCCCCCCATGTCCTATATAAGTACTCAATGACCCCATGTGACCCCCCTAGTCCTATATAAGTACTCAATGACCCCATGTGACCCACCCTAGTCCTATATAAGTACTCAATGACCCCATGTGACCCACCCTAGTCCTATATAAGTACTCAATGACCCCATGTGACCCACCCTAGTCCTATATAAGTACTCAATGACCCCATGTGACCCCCCCATGTCCTATATAAGTACTCAATGACCCCATGTGACCCCCCCATGTCCTATATAAGTACTCAATGACCCCATGTGACCCCCCTAGTCCTATATAAGTACTCAATGACCCCATGTGACCCCCCTAGTCCTATATAAGTACTCAATGACCCCATGTGACCCCCCCATGTCCTATATAAGTACTCAATGACCCCATGTGACCCCTCTAGTCCTATATAAGTACTCAATGACCCCATGTGACCCCCCTAGTCCTATATAAGTACTCAATGACCCCATGTGACCCCCCATGTCCTATATAAGTACTCAATGACCCCATGTGACCCACCCTAGTCCTATATAAGTACTCAATGACCCCATGTAATATATAAGTACTCAATGACCCCATGTGACCCCCCTAGTCCTATATAAGTACTCAATGACCCCATGTGACCCCCCCATGTCCTATATAAGTACTCAATGACCCCATGTGACCCCCCATGTCCTATATAAGTATTCAATGACCCCATGTGACCCCCCTAGTCCTATATAAGTACTCAATGACCCCATGTGACCCCCCCATGTCCTATATAAGTACTCAATGACCCCATGTGACCCACTAGTCCTATATAAGTACTCAATGACCCCATGTGACCCCCCTAGTCCTATATAAGTACTCAATGACCCCATGTGACCCCTCCATGTCCTATATAAGTACTCAATGACCTCATGTGACCCCCCCATGTCCTATATAAGTACTCAATGACCCCATGTGACCCCCCCATGTCCTATATAAGTACTCAATGACCCCATGTGACCCCCCTAGTCCTATATAAGTAGTCAATGACCCCATGTGACCCACTCTAGTCCTATATAAGTACTCAATGACCCCATGTGACCCCCCCGTGTCCTATATAAGTACTCAATGACCCCATGTGATCCCCTAGTCCTATATAAGTACTCAATGACCCCATGTGACCCCCCCATGTCCTATATAAGTACTCAATGACCCCATGTGACCCACCCATGTCCTATATAAGTACTCAATGACCCCATGTGACCCCTCTAGTCCTATATAAGTAATCAATGACCCCATGTGACCCCCCTAGTCCTATATAAGTACTCAATGACCCCATGTGACCCACCCTAGTCCTATATAAGTACTCAATGACCCCATGTGACCCACCCTAGTCCTATATAAGTACTCAATGACCCCATGTGACCCCCTAGTCCTATATAAGTACTCAATGACCCCATGAGAACCCCCCATGTCCTATATAAGTACTCAATGACCCCATGTGACCCCCCTAGTCCTATATAAGTACTCAATGACCCCATGTGACTCCCCCATGTCCTATATAAGTACTCAATGACCCCATGTGACCCCCCTAGTCCTATATAAGTACTCAATGACCCCATGTGACCCCCCTAGTCCTATATAAGTACTCAATGACCCCATGTGACCCCCCCATCTCCTATATAAGTACTCAATGATCCCATGTGACCCCTCTAGTCCTATATAAGTACTCAATGACCCCATGTGACCCCCCTAGTCCTATATAAGTACTCAATGACCCCATGTGACCCCCCCATGTCCTATATAAGTACTCAATGACCCTAGTGACCCCCCTAGTCCTATATAAGTACTCAATGACCCCATGTGACCCACCCTAGTCCTATATAAGTACTCAATGACCCCATGTGACCCCCCTAGTCCTATATAAGTACTCAATGACCCCATGTGACTCCCCCATGTCCTATATAAGTACTCAATGACCCCATGTGACCCCCCTAGTCCTATATAAGTACTCAATGACCCCATGTGACCCCCCTAGTCCTATATAAGTACTCAATGACCCCATGTGACCCCCCCATGTCCTATATAAGTACTCAATGACCCCATGTGACCCCCCTAGTCCTATATAAGTACTCAATGACCCCATGTGACCCCCCTAGTCCTATATAAGTACTCAATGACCCCATGTGACCCCCCCATGTCCTATATAAGTACTCAATGACCCCATGTGACCCCCCCATGTCCTATATAAGTACTCAATGACCCCATGTGACCCCCATAGTCCTATATAAGTACTCAATGACCCCATGTGACTCCCCCATGTCCTATATAAGTACTCAATGACTCCATGTGACCCCCCTAGTCCTATATAAGTACTCAATGACCCCATGTGACCCCCCTAGTCCTATATAAGTACTCAATGACCCCATGAGACCCCCCCATGTCCTATATAAGTACTCAATGACCCCACGTGACCCCTCTAGTCCTATATAAGTACTCAATGACCCCATGTGACCCCCTTAGTCCTATATAAGTACTCAATGACCCCATGTGACCCCCCCATGTCCTATATAAGTACTCAATGACCCCATGTGACCCCCCTAGTCCTATATAAGTACTCAATGACCCCATTTGACCCCCCTAGTCCTATATAAGTACTCAATGACCCCATGTGACCCACCCTAGTCCTATATAAGTACTCAATGACCCCATGTGACCCCCCCATGTCCTATATAAGTACTCAATGACCCCATGTGACCCCCCTAGTCCTATATAAGTACTCAATGACCCCATGTGACTCCCCCATGTCCTATATAAGTACTCAATGACCCCAAGTGACCCCCCTAGTCCTATATAAGTACTCAATGACCCCATGTGACCCCCCTAGTCCTATATAAGTACTCAATGACCCCATGTGACCCCCCCATGTCCTATATAAGTACTCAATGACCCCATGTGACCCCCCCATGTCCTATATAAGTACTCAATGACCCCATGTGACCCCCCTAGTCCTATATAAGTACTCAATGACCCCATGTGACACACCCTAGTCCTATATAAGTACTCAATGACCCCATGTGACCCCCCCATGTCCTATATAAGTACTCAATGACCCCATGTGACCCCCCTAGTCCTATATAAGTACTCAATGACCCCATGTGACCCCCCCATGTCCTATATAAGTACTCAATGACCCCATGTGACCCCCTAGTCCTATATAAGTACTCAATGACCCCATGTGACCCCCCTAGTCCTATATAATTACTCAATGACCCCATGTGACCCACCCTAGTCCTATATAAGTACTCAATGACCCCATGTGACCCACCCTAGTCCTATATAAGTACTCAATGACCCCATGTGACCCCCCCATGTCCTATATAAGTACTCAATGACCCCATGTGACCCCCCATGTCCTATATAAGTACTCAATGACCCCATGTGACCCCCCTAGTCCTATATAAGTACTCAATGACCCCATGTGACCCCCCCATGTCCTATATAAGTACTCAATGACCCCATGTGACCCCGCCATGTCCTATATAAGTACTTAATGACCCCATGTGACCCCCCTAGTCCTATATAAGTACTCTATGACCCCATGTGACCCACCCTAGTCCTATATAAGTACTCAATGACCCCATGTGACCCCCCCATGTCCTATATAAGTACTCAATGACCCCATGTGACACCCCTAATCCTATATAAGTACTCAATGACCCCATGTGACCCCCCCATGTCCTATATAAGTACTCAATGACCACATGTGACCCCCCCGTGTCCTATATAAGTACTCAATGACCCCATGTGACCCCCCCATGTCCTATATAAGTACTCAATGACCCCATGTGACCCCCTAGTCCTATATAAATACTCAATGACCCCATGTGACCCCCCCATATCCTATATAAGTACTCAATGACTCCATGTGACCCCCCCATGTCCTATATAAGTACTCAATGACCCCATGTGACCCCCCTAGTCCTATATAAGTACTCAATGACCCCATGTGACCCCCCCATGTCCTATATAAGTACTCAATGACCCCATGTGACCCCCCCATGTCCTATATAAGTACTCAATGACCCCATGTGACCCCGCCATGTCCTATATAAGTACTCAATGACCCCATGTGACCCCCCTAGTCCTATATAAGTAGTCAATGACCCCATGTGACCCCCCTAGTCCTATATAAGTACTCAATGACCCCATGTGACCCACCCTAGTCCTATATAAGTACTCAATGACCCCATGTGACCCCCCCATGTCCTATATAAGTACTCAATGACCCCATGTGACCCCCCTAGTCCTATATAAGTACTCAATGACCCCATGTGACCCCCCCCATGTCCTATATAAGTACTCAATGACCCCATGTGACCCCCCATGTCCTATATAAGTATTCAATGACCCCATGTGACCCCCCTAGTCCTATATAAGTACTCAATGACCCCATGTGACCCCCCTAGTCCAATATAAGTACTCAATGACCCCATGTGACCCCCCTAGTCCTATATAAGTACTCAATGACCCCATGTGACCCCCCCATGTCCTATATAAGTACTCAATGACCCCATGTGACCCCCCCATGTCCTATATAAGTACTCAATGACCCCATGTGACCCCCCCGTGTCCTATATAAGTACTCAATGACGCCATGTGACCCCCCCATGTCCTATATAAGTACTCAATGACCCCATGTGACCCCCTAGTCCTATATAAGTACTCAATGACCCCATGTGACCCCCCCATGTCCTATATAAGTACTCAATGACCCCATGTGACCCCCCCATGTCCTATATAAGTACTCAATGACCCCATGTGACCCCCCTAGTCCTATATAAGTACTCAATGACCCCATGTGACCCCCCCATGTCCTATATAAGTACTCACTGACCCCATGTGACCCCGCCATGTCCTATATAAGTACTTAATGACCCCATGTGACCCCCCTAGTCCTATATAAGTACTCAATGACCCCATGTGACCCACCCTAGTCCTATATAAGTACTCAATGACCCCATGTGACCCCCCCATGTCCTATATAAGTACTCAATGACCCCATGTGACACCCCTAATCCTATATAAGTACTCAATGACCCCATGTGACCCCCCCATGTCCTATATAAGTACTCAATGACCACATGTGACCCCCCCGTGTCCTATATAAGTACTCAATGACCCCATGTGACCCCCCCATGTCCTATATAAGTACTCAATGACCCCATGTGACCCCCTAGTCCTATATAAGTACTCAATGACCCCATGTGACCCCCCCATATCCTATATAAGTACTCAATGACTCCATGTGACCCCCCCATGTCCTATATAAGTACTCAATGACCCCATGTGACCCCCCTAGTCCTATATAAGTACTCAATGACCCCATGTGACCCCCCCATGTCCTATATAAGTACTCAATGACCCCATGTGACCCCCCCATGTCCTATATAAGTACTCAATGACCCCATGTGACCCCGCCATGTCCTATATAAGTACTCAATGACCCCATGTGACCCCCCTAGTCCTATATAAGTAGTCAATGACCCCATGTGACCCCCCTAGTCCTATATAAGTACTCAATGACCCCATGTGACCCCCCCCATGTCCTATATAAGTACTCAATGACCCCATGTGACCCCCCATGTCCTATATAAGTATTCAATGACCCCATGTGACCCCCCTAGTCCTATATAAGTACTCAATGACCCCATGTGACCCCCCTAGTCCAATATAAGTACTCAATGACCCCATGTGACCCCCCTAGTCCTATATAAGTACTCAATGACCCCATGTGACCCCCCCATGTCCTATATAAGTACTCAATGACCCCATGTGACCCCCCCCATGTCCTATATAAGTACTCAATGACCCCATGTGACCCCCCCGTGTCCTATATAAGTACTCAATGACCCCATGTGACCCCCCCATGTCCTATATAAGTACTCAATGACCCCATGTGACCCCCTAGTCCTATATAAGTACTCAATGACCCCATGTGACCCCCCCATGTCCTATATAAGTACTCAATGACCCCATGTGACCCCCCCATGTCCTATATAAGTACTCAATGACCCCATGTGACCCCCCTAGTCCTATATAAGTACTCAATGACCCCATGTGACCCCCCCATGTCCTATATAAGTACTCAATGACCCCATGTGACCCCGCCATGTCCTATATAAGTACTTAATGACCCCATGTGACCCCCCTAGTCCTATATAAGTACTCAATGACCCCATGTGACCCACCCTAGTCCTATATAAGTACTCAATGACCCCATGTGACCCCCCCATGTCCTATATAAGTACTCAATGACCCCATGTGACACCCCTAATCCTATATAAGTACTCAATGACCCCATGTGACCCCCCCATGTCCTATATAAGTACTCAATGACCACATGTGACCCCCCCGTGTCCTATATAAGTACTCAATGACCCCATGTGACCCCCCCATGTCCTATATAAGTACTCAATGACCCCATGTGACCCCCCATGTCCTATATAAGTATTCAATGACCCCATGTGACCCCCCTAGTCCTATATAAGTACTCAATGACCCCATGTGACCCCCCTAGTCCAATATAAGTACTCAATGACCCCATGTGACCCCCCTAGTCCTATATAAGTACTCAATGACCCCATGTGACCCCCCCATGTCCTATATAAGTACTCAATGACCCCATGTGACCCCCCCATGTCCTATATAAGTACTCAATGACCCCATGTGACCCCCCCGTGTCCTATATAAGTACTCAATGACCCCATGTGACCCCCCCATGTCCTATATAAGTACTCAATGACCCCATGTGACCCCCTAGTCCTATATAAGTACTCAATGACCCCATGTGACCCCCCCATATCCTATATAAGTACTCAATGACTCCATGTGACCCCCCCATGTCCTATATAAGTACTCAATGACCCCATGTGACCCCCCTAGTCCTATATAAGTACTCAATGACCCCATGTGACCCCCCCATGTCCTATATAAGTACTCAATGACCCCATGTGACCCCCCCATGTCCTATATAAGTACTCAATGACCCCATGTGACCCCGCCATGTCCTATATAAGTACTCAATGACCCCATGTGACCCCCCTAGTCCTATATAAGTAGTCAATGACCCCATGTGACCCACTCTAGTCCTATATAAGTACTCAATGACCCCATGTGACCCCCCCCATGTCCTATATAAGTACTCAATGACCCCATGTGACCCCCCCATGTCCTATATAAGTACTCAATGACCCCATGTGACCCCCCTAGTCCTATATAAGTACTCAATGACCCCATGTGACCCCCCTAGTCCAATATAAGTACTCAATGACCCCATGTGACCCCCCTAGTCCTATATAAGTACTCAATGACCCCATGTGACCCCCCCATGTCCTATATAAGTACTCAATGACCCCATGTGACCCCCCCATGTCCTATATAAGTACTCAATGACCCCATGTGACCCCCCCGTGTCCTATATAAGTACTCAATAACCCCATGTGACCCCCCCATGTCCTATATAAGTACTCAATGACCCCATGTGACCCCCTAGTCCTATATAAGTACTCAATGACCCCATGTGACCCCCCCATGTCCTATATAAGTACTCAATGACCCCATGTGACCCCCCCATGTCCTATATAAGTACTCAATGACCCCATGTGACCCCCCTAGTCCTATATAAGTACTCAATGACCCCATGTGACCCCCCCATGTCCTATATAAGTACTCAATGACCCCATGTGACCCCGCCATGTCCTATATAAGTACTTAATGACCCCATGTGACCCCCCTAGTCCTATATAAGTACTCAATGACCCCATGTGACCCACCCTAGTCCTATATAAGTACTCAATGACCCCATGTGACCCCCCCATGTCCTATATAAGTACTCAATGACCCCATGTGACACCCCTAATCCTATATAAGTACTCAATGACCCCATGTGACCCCCCCATGTCCTATATAAGTACTCAATGACCACATGTGACCCCCCCGTGTCCTATATAAGTACTCAATGACCCCATGTGACCCCCCCATGTCCTATATAAGTACTCAATGACCCCATGTGACCCCCCATGTCCTATATAAGTATTCAATGACCCCATGTGACCCCCCTAGTCCTATATAAGTACTCAATGACCCCATGTGACCCCCCTAGTCCAATATAAGTACTCAATGACCCCATGTGACCCCCCTAGTCCTATATAAGTACTCAATGACCCCATGTGACCCCCCCATGTCCTATATAAGTACTCAATGACCCCATGTGACCCCCCCATGTCCTATATAAGTACTCAATGACCCCATGTGACCCCCCCGTGTCCTATATAAGTACTCAATGACCCCATGTGACCCCCCCATGTCCTATATAAGTACTCAATGACCCCATGTGACCCCCTAGTCCTATATAAGTACTCAATGACCCCATGTGACCCCCCCCATATCCTATATAAGTACTCAATGACTCCATGTGACCCCCCCATGTCCTATATAAGTACTCAATGACCCCATGTGACCCCCCTAGTCCTATATAAGTACTCAATGACCCCATGTGACCCCCCCATGTCCTATATAAGTACTCAATGACCCCATGTGACCCCCCCATGTCCTATATAAGTACTCAATGACCCCATGTGACCCCGCCATGTCCTATATAAGTACTCAATGACCCCATGTGACCCCCCTAGTCCTATATAAGTAGTCAATGACCCCATGTGACCCACTCTAGTCCTATATAAGTACTCAATGACCCCATGTGACCCACCCATGTCCTTTATAAGTACTCAATGACCCCATGTGACCCCCCATGTCCTATATAAGTATTCAATGACCCCATGTGACCCCCCTAGTCCTATATAAGTACTCAATGACCCCATGTGACCCCCCCCATGTCCTATATAAGTACTCAATGACCCCATGTGACCCCCCTAGTCCTATATAAGTACTCAATGACCCCATGTGACCCCCCCATGTCCTATATAAGTACTCAATGACCCCATGTGACCCCCCCGTGTCCTATATAAGTACTCAATGACCCCATGTGACCCCCCCGTGTCCTATAAAAGTACTCAATGACCCCATGTGACCCCCCCATGTCCTATATAAGTACTCAATGACCCCATGTGACCCACCCTAGTCCTATATAAGTACTCAATGACCCCATGTGACCCCCTAGTCCTATATAAGTACTCAATGACCCCATGAGACCCCCCCATGTCCTATATAAGTACTCAATGACCCCATGTGACCCCCCTAGTCCTATATAAGTACTCAATGACCCCATGTGACCCCCCCCATGTCCTATATAAGTACTCAATGACCCCATGTGACCCCCCTAGTCCTATATAAGTACTCAATGACCCCATGTGACCCCCCCATGTCCTATATAAGTACTCAATGACCCCATGTGACCCCCCTAGTCCTATATAAGTACTCAATGACCCCATGTGACTCCCCCATGTCCTATATAAGTACTCAATGACCCCAAGTGACCCCCCTAGTCCTATATAAGTACTCAATGACCCCATGTGACCCCCCTAGTCCTATATAAGTACTCAATGACCCCATGTGACCCCCCCATGTCCTATATAAGTACTCAATGACCCCATGTGACCCCCCCATGTCCTATATAAGTACTCAATGACCCCATGTGACCCCCCTAGTCCTATATAAGTACTCAATGACCCCATGTGACCCCCCCATGTCCTATATAAGTACTCAATGACCCCATGTGACCCCCTAGTCCTATATAAGTACTCAATGACCCCATGTGACCCCCCTAGTCCTATATAAGTACTCAATGACCCCACGTGACCCACCCTCGTCCTATATAAGTACTCAATGACCCCAGGTGACCCACCCTCGTCCTATATAAGTACTCAATGACCCCATGTGACCCCCCCATGTCCTATATAAGTACTCAATGACCCCATGTGACCCCCCCGTGTCCTATATAAGTACTCAATGACCCCATGTGACCCCCCCATGTCCTATATAAGTACTCAATGACCCCATGTGACCCCCTAGTCCTATATAAGTACTCAATGACCCCATGTGACCCCCCCATATCCTATATAAGTACTCAATGACTCCATGTGACCCCCCCATGTCCTATATAAGTACTCAATGACCCCATGTGACCCCCCTAGTCCTATATAAGTACTAAATGACCCCATGTGACCCCCCTAGTCCTTAATAAGTACTCAATGACCCCATGTGACCCCCCCATGTCCTATATAAGTACTCAATGACCCCATGTGACCCCCCCATGTCCTATATAAGTACTCAATGACCCCATGTGACCCCCCTAGTCCTATATAAGTACTCAATGACCCCATGTGACCCCCCCATGTCCTATATAAGTACTCAATGACCCCATGTGACCCCGCCATGTCCTATATAAGTACTTAATGACCCCATGTGACCCCCCTAGTCCTATATAAGTACTCAATGACCCCATGTGACCCACCCTAGTCCTATATAAGTACTCAATGACCCCATGTGACCCCCCCATGTCCTATATAAGTACTCAATGACCCCATGTGACACCCCTAATCCTATATAAGTACTCAATGACCCAATGTGACCCCCCCATGTCCTATATAAGTACTCAATGACCACATGTGACCCCCCCGTGTCCTATATAAGTACTCAATGACCCCATGTGACCCCCCCATGTCCTATATAAGTACTCAATGACCCCATGTGACCCCCTAGTCCTATATAAGTACTCAATGACCCCATGTGACCCCCCCATATCCTATATAAGTACTCAATGACTCCATGTGACCCCCCCATGTCCTATATAAGTACTCAATGACCCCATGTGACCCCCCTAGTCCTATATAAGTACTCAATGACCCCATGTGACCCCCCCATGTCCTATATAAGTACTCAATGACCCCATGTGACCCCCCCATGTCCTATATAAGTACTCAATGACCCCATGTGACCCCGCCATGTCCTATATAAGTACTCAATGACCCCATGTGACCCCCCTAGTCCTATATAAGTAGTCAATGACCCCATGTGACCCCCCTAGTCCTATATAAGTACTCAATGACCCCATGTGACCCACCCTAGTCCTATATAAGTACTCAATGACCCCATGTGACCCCCCCATGTCCTATATAAGTACTCAATGACCCCATGTGACCCCCCTAGTCCTATATAAGTACTCAATGACCCCATGTGACCCCCCCATGTCCTATATAAGTACTCAATGACCCCATGTGACCCCCCATGTCCTATATAAGTATTCAATGACCCCATGTGACCCCCCTAGTCCTATATAAGTACTCAATGACCCCATGTGACCCCCCTAGTCCAATATAAGTACTCAATGACCCCATGTGACCCCCCTAGTCCTATATAAGTACTCAATGACCCCATGTGACCCCCCCATGTCCTATATAAGTACTCAATGACCCCATGTGACCCCCCCATGTCCTATATAAGTACTCAATGACCCCATGTGACCCCCCCGTGTCCTATATAAGTACTCAATGACCCCATGTGACCCCCCCATGTCCTATATAAGTACTCAATGACCCCATGTGACCCCCTAGTCCTATATAAGTACTCAATGACCCCATGTGACCCCCCCATATCCTATATAAGTACTCAATGACTCCATGTGACCCCCCCATGTCCTATATAAGTACTCAATGACCCCATGTGACCCCCCTAGTCCTATATAAGTACTCAATGACCCCATGTGACCCCCCCATGTCCTATATAAGTACTCAATGACCCCATGTGACCCCCCCATGTCCTATATAAGTACTCAATGACCCCATGTGACCCCGCCATGTCCTATATAAGTACTCAATGACCCCATGTGACCCCCCTAGTCCTATATAAGTAGTCAATGACCCCATGTGACCCACTCTAGTCCTATATAAGTACTCAATGACCCCATGTGACCCACCCATGTCCTTTATAAGTACTCAATGACCCCATGTGACCCCCCATGTCCTATATAAGTATTCAATGACCCCATGTGACCCCCCTAGTCCTATATAAGTACTCAATGACCCCATGTGACCCCCCCATGTCCTATATAAGTACTCAATGACCCCATGTGACCCCCCTAGTCCTATATAAGTACTCAATGACCCCATGTGACCCCCCCATGTCCTATATAAGTACTCAATGACCCCATGTGACCCCCCCGTGTCCTATATAAGTACTAAATGACCCCATGTGACCCCCCCGTGTCCTATATAAGTACTCAATGACCCCATGTGACCCCCCCATGTCCTATATAAGTACTCAATGACCCCATGTGACCCACCCTAGTCCTATATAAGTACTCAATGACCCCATGTGACCCCCTAGTCCTATATAAGTACTCAATGACCCCATGAGACCCCCCCATGTCCTATATAAGTACTCAATGACCCCATGTGACCCCCCTAGTCCTATATAAGTACTCAATGACCCCATGTGACCCCCCCCATGTCCTATATAAGTACTCAATGACCCCATGTGACCCCCCTAGTCCTATATAAGTACTCAATGACCCCATGTGACCCCCCCATGTCCTATATAAGTACTCAATGACCCCAGGTGACCCACCCTCGTCCTATATAAGTACTCAATGACCCCAGGTGACCCACCCTCGTCCTATATAAGTACTCAATGACCCCACGTGACCCACCCTCGTCCTATATAAGTACTCAATGACCCCATGTGACCCACCCTCGTCCTATATAAGTACTCAATGACCCCAGGTGACCCACCCTCGTCCTATATAAGTACTCAATGACCCCAGGTGACCCACCCTCGTCCTATATAAGTACTCAATGACCCCACGTGACCCACCCTCGTCCTATATAAGTACTCAATGACCCCAGGTGACCCACCCTCGTCCTATATAAGTACTCAATGACCCCAGGTGACCCACCCTCGTCCTATATAAGTACTCAATGACCCCACGTGACCCACCCTCGTCCTATATAAGTACTCAATGACCCCAGGTGACCCACCCTCGTCCTATATAAGTACTCAATGACCCCATGTGACCCACCCTCGTCCTATATAAGTACTCAATGACCCCAGGTGACCCACCCTCGTCCTATATAAGTACTCAATGACCCCACGTGACCCACCCTCGTCCTATATAAGTACTCAATGACCCCACGTGACCCACCCTCGTCCTATATAAGTACTCAATGACCCCAGGTGACCCACCCTCGTCCTATATAAGTACTCAATGACCCCAGGTGACCCACCCTCGTCCTATATAAGTACTCAATGACCCCACGTGACCCACCCTCGTCCTATATAAGTACTCAATGACCCCACGTGACCCACCCTCGTCCTATATAAGTACTCAATGACCCCAGGTGACCCACCCTCGTCCTATATAAGTACTCAATGACCCCACGTGACCCACCCTCGTCCTATATAAGTACTCAATGACCCCAGGTGACCCACCCTCGTCCTATATAAGTACTCAATGACCCCACGTGACCCACCCTCGTCCTATATAAGTACTCAATGACCCCAGGTGACCTACCCTCGTCCTATATAAGTACTCAATGACCCCAGGTGACCCACCCTCGTCCTATATAAGTACTCAATGACCACAGGTGACCCACCCTCGTCCTATATAAGTACTCAATGACCCCAGGTGACCCACCCTCGTCCTATATAAGTACTCAATGACCCCATGTGACCCACCCTCGTCCTATATAAGTACTCAATGACCCCAGGTGACCCACCCTCGTCCTATATAAGTACTCAATGACCCCAGGTGACCCACCCTCGTCCTATATAAGTACTCAATGACCCCACGTGACCCACCCTCGTCCTATATAAGTACTCAATGACCCCACGTGACCCACCCTCGTCCTATATAAGTACTCAATGACCCCACGTGACCCACCCTCGTCCTATATAAGTACTCAATGACCTCAGGTGACCCACCCTCGTCCTATATAAGTACTCAATGACCCCACGTGACCCACCCTCGTCCTATATAAGTACTCAATGACCCCAGGTGACCCACCCTCGTCCTATATAAGTACTCAATGACCCCAGGTGACCCACCCTCGTCCTATATAAGTACTCAATGACCCCACGTGACCCACCCTCGTCCTATATAAGTACTCAATGACCCCAGGTGACCCACCCTCGTCCTATATAAGTACTCAATGACCCCAGGTGACCCACCCTCGTCCTATATAAGTACTCAATGACCCCAGGTGACCCACCCTCGTCCTATATAAGTACTCAATGACCCCAGGTGACCCACCCTCGTCCTATATAAGTACTCAATGACCCCAGGTGACCCACCCTCGTCCTATATAAGTACTCAATGACCCCACGTGACCCACCCTCGTCCTATATAAGTACTCAATGACCCCACGTGACCCACCCTCGTCCTATATAAGTACTCAATGACCCCAGGTGACCCACCCTCGTCCTATATAAGTACTCAATGACCCCACGTGACCCACCCTCGTCCTATATAAGTACTCAATGACCCCACGTGACCCACCCTCGTCCTATATAAGTACTCAATGACCCCACGTGACCCACCCTCGTCCTATATAAGTACTCAATGACCTCAGGTGACCCACCCTCGTCCTATATAAGTACTCAATGACCCCACGTGACCCACCCTCGTCCTATATAAGTACTCAATGACCCCAGGTGACCCACCCTCGTCCTATATAAGTACTCAATGACCCCAGGTGACCCACCCTCGTCCTATATAAGTACTCAATGACCCCACGTGACCCACCCTCGTCCTATATAAGTACTCAATGACCCCAGGTGACCCACCCTCGTCCTATATAAGTACTCAATGACCCCAGGTGACCCACCCTCGTCCTATATAAGTACTCAATGACCCCAGGTGACCCACCCTCGTCCTATATAAGTACTCAATGACCCCAGGTGACCCACCCTCGTCCTATATAAGTACTCAATGACCCCAGGTGACCCACCCTCGTCCTATATAAGTACTCAATGACCCCAGGTGACCCACCCTCGTCCTATATAAGTACTCAATGACCACAGGTGACCCACCCTCGTCCTATATAAGTACTCAATGACCCCAGGTGACCCACCCTCGTCCTATATAAGTACTCAATGACCCCACGTGACCCACCCTCGTCCTATATAAGTACTCAATGACCCCAGGTGACCCACCCTCGTCCTATATAAGTACTCAATGACCCCACGTGACCCACCCTCGTCCTATATAAGTACTCAAAGACCCCAGGTGACCCACCCTCGTCCTATATAAGTACTCAATGACCCCAGGTGACCCACCCTCGTCCTATATAAGTACTCAATGACCCCAGGTGACCCACCCTCGTCCTATATAAGTACTCAATGACCCCAGGTGACCCACCCTCGTCCTATATAAGTACTCAATGACCCCAGGTGACCCACCCTCGTCCTATATAAGTACTCAATGACCCCAGGTGACCCACCCTCGTCCTATATAAGTACTCAATGACCCCAGGTGACCCACCCTCGTCCTATATAAGTACTCAATGACCCCAGGTGACCCACCCTCGTCCTATATAAGTACTCAATGACCCCAGGTGACCCACCCTCGTCCTATATAAGTACTCAATGACCCCAGGTGACCCACCCTCGTCCTATATAAGTACTCAATGACCCCAGGTGACCCACCCTCGTCCTATATAAGTACTCAATGACCCCACGTGACCCACCCTCGTCCTATATAAGTACTCAATGACCCCAGGTGACCCACCCTCGTCCTATATAAGTACTCAATGACCCCACGTGACCCACCCTCGTCCTATATAAGTACTCAATGACCCCAGGTGACCCACCCTCGTCCTATATAAGTACTCAATGACCCCAGGTGACCCACCCTCGTCCTATATAAGTACTCAATGACCCCACGTGACCCACCCTCGTCCTATATAAGTACTCAATGACCCCAGGTGACCCACCCTCGTCCTATATAAGTACTCAATGACCCCATGTGACCCACCCTCGTCCTATATAAGTACTCAATGACCCCAGGTGACCCACCCTCGTCCTATATAAGTACTCAATGACCCCACGTGACCCACCCTCGTCCTATATAAGTACTCAATGACCCCACGTGACCCACCCTCGTCCTATATAAGTACTCAATGACCCCAGGTGACCCACCCTCGTCCTATATAAGTACTCAATGACCCCACGTGACCCACCCTCGTCCTATATAAGTACTCAATGACCCCACGTGACCCACCCTCGTCCTATATAAGTACTCAATGACCCCAGGTGACCCACCCTCGTCCTATATAAGTACTCAATGACCCCACGTGACCCACCCTCGTCCTATATAAGTACTCAATGACCCCAGGTGACCCACCCTCGTCCTATATAAGTACTCAATGACCCCACGTGACCCACCCTCGTTCTATATAAGTACTCAATGACCCCAGGTGACCCACCCTCGTCCTATATAAGTACTCAATGACCCCAGGTGACCCACCCTCGTCCTATATAAGTACTCAATGACCCCAGGTGACCCACCCTCGTCCTATATAAGTACTCAATGACCCCACGTGACCCACCCTCGTCCTATATAAGTACTCAATGACCCCACGTGACCCACCCTCGTCCTATATAAGTACTCAATGACCCCACGTGACCCACCCTCGTCCTATATAAGTACTCAATGACCCCACGTGACCCACCCTCGTCCTATATAAGTACTCAATGACCCCAGGTGACCCACCCTCGTCCTATATAAGTACTCAATGACCCCACGTGACCCACCCTCGTCCTATATAAGTACTCAATGACCCCAGGTGACCCACCCTCGTCCTATATAAGTACTCAATGACCCCACGTGACCCACCCTCGTTCTATATAAGTACTCAATGACCCCAGGTGACCCACCCTCGTCCTATATAAGTACTCAATGACCCCACGTGACCCACCCTCGTTCTATATAAGTACTCAATGACCCCAGGTGACCCACCCTCGTCCTATATAAGTACTAAATGACCCCAGGTGACCCACCCTCGTCCTATATAAGTACTCAATGACCCCACGTGACCCACCCTCGTCCTATATAAGTACTCAATGACCCCACGTGACCCACCCTCGTCCTATATAAGTACTCAATGACCCCAGGTGACCCACCCTCGTCCTATATAAGTACTCAATGACCCCACGTGACCCACCCTCGTCCTATATAAGTACTCAATGACCCCACGTGACCCACCCTCGTCCTATATAAGTACTCAATGACCCCAGGTGACCCACCCTCGTCCTATATAAGTACTCAATGACCGCACGTGACCCACCCTCGTCCTATATAAGTACTCAATGACCCCAGGTGACCCACCCTCGTCCTATATAAGTACTCAATGACCCCACGTGACCCACCCTCGTTCTATATAAGTACTCAATGACCCCAGGTGACCCACCCTCGTCCTATATAAGTACTAAATGACCCCAGGCGACCCACCCTCGTCCTATATAAGTACTCAATGACCCCAGGTGACCCACCCTCGTCCTATATAAGTACTCAATGACCCCACGTGACCCACCCTCGTCCTATATAAGTACTCAATGACCCCAGGTGACCCACCCTCGTCCTATATAAGTACTCAATGACCCCAGGCGACCCACCCTCGTCCTATATAAGTACTCAATGACCCCAGGTGACCCACCCTCGTCCTATATAAGTACTCAATGACCCCAGGTGACCCACCCTCGTCCTATATAAGTACTCAATGACCCCAGGTGACCCACCCTCGTCCTATATAAGTACTCAATGACCCCAGGTGAACCACCCTCGTCCTATATAAGTACTCAATGACCCCAGGTGACCCACCCTCGTCCTATATAAGTACTCAATGACCCCAGGTGACCCACCCTCGTCCTATATAAGTACTCAATGACCCCAGGTGACCCACCCTCGTCCTATATAAGTACTCAATGACCCCACGTGACCCACCCTCGTCCTATATAAGTACTCAATGACCCCAGGTGACCCACCCTCGTCCTATATAAGTACTCAATGACCCCATGTGACCCACCCTCGTCCTATATAAGTACTCAATGACCCCAGGTGACCCACCCTCGTCCTATATAAGTACTCAATGACCCCAGGTGACCCACCCTCGTCCTATATAAGTACTCAATGACCCCACGTGACCCACCCTCGTCCTATATAAGTACTCAATGACCCCATGTGACCCACCCTCGTCCTATATAAGTACTCAATGACCCCAGGTGACCCACCCTCGTCCTATATAAGTACTCAATGACCCCAGGTGACCCACCCTCGTCCTATATAAGTACTCAATGACCCCACGTGACCCACCCTCGTCCTATATAAGTACTCAATGACTCCAGGTGACCCACCCTCGTCCTATATAAGTACTCAATGACCCCAGGTGACCCACCCTCGTCCTATATAAGTACTCAATGACCCCACGTGACCCACCCTCGTCCTATATAAGTACTCAATGACTCCAGGTGACCCACCCTCGTCCTATATAAGTACTCAATGACCCCAGGTGACCCACCCTCGTCCTATATAAGTACTCAATGACCCCAGGTGACCCACCCTCGTCCTATATAAGTACTCAATGACCCCACGTGACCCACCCTCGTCCTATATAAGTACTCAATGACCCCAGGTGACCCACCCTCGTCCTATATAAGTACTCAATGACCCCAGGTGACCCACCCTCGTCCTATATAAGTACTCAATGACCACAGGTGACCCACCCTCGTCCTATATAAGTACTCAATGACCCCAGGTGACCCACCCTCGTCCTATATAAGTACTCAATGACCCCAGGTGACCCACCCTCGTCCTATATAAGTACTCAATGACCCCAGGTGACCCACCCTCGTCCTATATAAGTACTCAATGACCCCACGTGACCCACCCTCGTCCTATATAAGTACTCAATGACTCCAGGTGACCCACCCTCGTCCTATATAAGTACTCAATGACCCCAGGTGACCCACCCTCGTCCTATATAAGTACTCAATGACCCCACGTGACCCACCCTCGTCCTATATAAGTACTCAATGACCCCAGGCGACCCACCCTCGTCCTATATAAGTACTCAATGACCCCATGTGACCCCCCCATGTCCTATATAAGTACTCAATGACCCCATGTGAACCACCCTAGTCCTATATAAGTACTCAATGACCCCATGTGACCCCCCCATGTCCTATATAAGTACTCAATGACCCCATGTGACCCCCCCATGTCCTATATAAGTACTCAATGACCCCATGTGACCCCCCTAGTCCTATATAAGTACTCAATGACCCCATGTGACCCACCCTAGTCCTATATAAGTACTCAATGACCCCATGTGACCCACCCTAGTCCTATATAAGTACTCAATGACCCCATGTGACCCACCCTAGTCCTATATAAGTACTCAATGACCCCATGTGACTCCCCCATGTCCTATATAAGTACTCAATGACCCCATGTGACCCCCCTAGTCCTATATAAGTACTCAATGACCCCATGTGACCCCCCTAGTCCTATATAAGTACTCAATGACCCCATGTGACCCCCCCATGTCCTATATAAGTACTCAATGACCCCATGTGACCCCCTAGTCCTATATAAGTACTCAATGACCCCATGTGACCCCCCTAGTCCTATATAAGTACTCAATGACCCCATGTGACCCCCCCATGTCCTATATAAGTACTCAATGACCCCATGTGACCCCCCTAGTCCTATATAGGTACTCAATGACCCCATGTGACCCACCCTAGTCCTATATAAGTACTCAATGACCCCATGTGACCCCCCCATGTCCTATATAAGTACTCAATGACCCCATGTGACCCCCCTAGTCCTATATAAGTACTCAATGACCCCATGTGACCCCCCCATGTCCTATATAAGTACTCAATGACCCCATGTGACCCCCTAGTCCTATATAAGTACTCAATGACCCCATGTGACCCCCCCATATCCTATATAAGTACTCAATGACCCCATGTGACCCCCCCATGTCCTATATAAGTACTCAATGACCCCATGTGACCCCCCTAGTCCTATATAAGTACTCAATGACCCCATGTGACCCCCCCATGTCCTATATAAGTACTCAATGACCCCATGTGACCCCTCTAGTCCTATATAAGTACTCAATGACCCCATGTGACCCCCCTAGTCCTATATAAGTACTCAATGACCCCATGTGACCCCCCCATGTCCTATATAAGTACTCAATGACCCCATGTGACCCCCCTAGTCCTATATAAGTACTCAATGACCCCATGTGACCCACCCTAGTCCTATATAAGTACTCAATGACCCCATGTGACCCCCCCATGTCCTATATAAGTACTCAATGACCCCATGTGACCCCCCCATGTCCTATATGAGTACTCAATGACCCCATGTGACCCCCATGTCCTATATAAGTATTCAATGACCCCATGTGACACCCCTAGTCCTATATAAGTACTCAATGACCCCATGTGACCCCCCCATGTCCTATATAAGTACTCAATGACCCCATGTGACCCCCCCATGTCCTATATAAGTACTCAATGACCCCATGTGACCCCCCCATGTCCTATATAAGTACTCAATGACCCCATGTGACCCCCCCGTGTCCTATATAAGTACTCAATGACCCCATGTGACCCCCCCATGTCCTATATAAGTACTCAATGACCCCATGTGACCCCCTAGTCCTATATAAGTACTCAATGACCCCATGTGACCCCCCCATATCCTATATAAGTACTCAATGACCCCATGTGACCCCCCCATGTCCTATATAAGTACTCAATGACCCCATGTGACCCCCCTAGTCCTATATAAGTACTCAATGACCCCATGTGACCCCCCCATGTCCTATATAAGTACTCAATGACCCCATGTGACCCCTCTAGTCCTATATAAGTACTCAATGACCCCATGTGACCCCCCTAGTCCTATATAAGTACTCAATGACCCCATGTGACCCCCCCATGTCCTATATAAGTACTCAATGACCCCATGTGACCCCCCTAGTCCTATATAAGTACTCAATGACCCCATGTGACCCACCCTAGTCCTATATAAGTACTCAATGACCCCATGTGACCCCCCCATGTCCTATATAAGTACTCAATGACCCCATGTGACCCCCCCATGTCCTATATGAGTACTCAATGACCCCATGTGACCCCCATGTCCTATATAAGTATTCAATGACCCCATGTGACACCCCTAGTCCTATATAAGTACTCAATGACCCCATGTGACCCCCCCATGTCCTATATAAGTACTCAATGACCCCATGTGACCCCCCCATGTCCTATATAAGTACTCAATGACCCCATGTGACCCACCCTAGTCCTATATAAGTACTCAATGACCCCATGTGACCCCCCCATGTCCTATATAAGTACTCAATGACCCCATGTGACCCCCCCATGTCCTATATAAGTACTCAATGACCCCATGTGACCCCCCTAGTCCTATATAAGTACTCAATGACCCCATGTGACCCACCCTAGTCCTATATAAGTACTCAATGACCACATGTGACCCCCCTAGTCCTATATAAGTACTCAATGACCCCATGTGACCCCCCCATGTCCTATATAAGTACTCAATGACCCCATGTGACCCCCCTAGTCCTATATAAGTACTCAATGACCCCATGTGACCCACCCTAGTCCTATATAAGTACTCAATGACCCCATGTGACCCCCCCATGTCCTATATAAGTACTCAATGACCCCATGTGACCCCCCCATGTCCTATATGAGTACTCAATGACCCCATGTGACCCCCATGTCCTATATAAGTATTCAATGACCCCATGTGACACCCCTAGTCCTATATAAGTACTCAATGACCCCATGTGACCCCCCCATGTCCTATATAAGTACTCAATGACCCCATGTGACCCCCCCATGTCCTATATAAGTACTCAATGACCCCATGTGACCCCCCCGTGTCCTATATAAGTACTCAATGACCCCATGTGACCCCCCCATGTCCTATATAAGTACTCAATGACCCCATGTGACCCCCTAGTCCTATATAAGTACTCAATGACCCCATGTGACCCCCCCATATCCTATATAAGTACTCAATGACCCCATGTGACCCCCCCATGTCCTATATAAGTACTCAATGACCCCATGTGACCCCCCTAGTCCTATATAAGTACTCAATGACCCCATGTGACCCCCCCATGTCCTATATAAGTACTCAATGACCCCATGTGACCCCTCTAGTCCTATATAAGTACTCAATGACCCCATGTGACCCCCCTAGTCCTATATAAGTACTCAATGACCCCATGTGACCCCCCCATGTCCTATATAAGTACTCAATGACCCCATGTGACCCCCCTAGTCCTATATAAGTACTCAATGACCCCATGTGACCCACCCTAGTCCTATATAAGTACTCAATGACCCCATGTGACCCCCCCATGTCCTATATAAGTACTCAATGACCCCATGTGACCCCCCCATGTCCTATATGAGTACTCAATGACCCCATGTGACCCCCATGTCCTATATAAGTATTCAATGACCCCATGTGACACCCCTAGTCCTATATAAGTACTCAATGACCCCATGTGACCCCCCCATGTCCTATATAAGTACTCAATGACCCCATGTGACCCCCCCATGTCCTATATAAGTACTCAATGACCCCATGTGACCCACCCTAGTCCTATATAAGTACTCAATGACCCCATGTGACCCCCCCATGTCCTATATAAGTACTCAATGACCCCATGTGACCCCCCCATGTCCTATATAAGTACTCAATGACCCCATGTGACCCCCCTAGTCCTATATAAGTACTCAATGACCCCATGTGACCCACCCTAGTCCTATATAAGTACTCAATGACCCCATGTGACCCACCCTAGTCCTATATAAGTACTCAATGACCCCATGTGACCCACCCTAGTCCTATATAAGTACTCAATGACCCCATGTGACCCCCCCATGTCCTATATAAGTACTCAATGACCCCATGTGACCCCCCCATGTCCTATATAAGTACTCAATGACCCCATGTGACCCCCCTAGTCCTATATAAGTACTCAATGACCCCATGTGACCCCCCTAGTCCTATATAAGTACTCAATGACCCCATGTGACCCCCCCATGTCCTATATAAGTACTCAATGACCCCATGTGACCCCTCTAGTCCTATATAAGTACTCAATGACCCCATGTGACCCCCCTAGTCCTATATAAGTACTCAATGACCCCATGTGACCCCCCATGTCCTATATAAGTACTCAATGACCCCATGTGACCCACCCTAGTCCTATATAAGTACTCAATGACCCCATGTAATATATAAGTACTCAATGACCCCATGTGACCCCCCTAGTCCTATATAAGTACTCAATGACCCCATGTGACCCCCCCATGTCCTATATAAGTACTCAATGACCCCATGTGACCCCCCATGTCCTATATAAGTATTCAATGACCCCATGTGACCCCCCTAGTCCTATATAAGTACTCAATGACCCCATGTGACCCCCCCATGTCCTATATAAGTACTCAATGACCCCATGTGACCCACTAGTCCTATATAAGTACTCAATGACCCCATGTGACCCCCCTAGTCCTATATAAGTACTCAATGACCCCATGTGACCCCTCCATGTCCTATATAAGTACTCAATGACCTCATGTGACCCCCCCATGTCCTATATAAGTACTCAATGACCCCATGTGACCCCCCCATGTCCTATATAAGTACTCAATGACCCCATGTGACCCCCCTAGTCCTATATAAGTAGTCAATGACCCCATGTGACCCACTCTAGTCCTATATAAGTACTCAATGACCCCATGTGACCCCCCCGTGTCCTATATAAGTACTCAATGACCCCATGTGATCCCCTAGTCCTATATAAGTACTCAATGACCCCATGTGACCCCCCTAGTCCTATATAAGTACTCAATGACCCCATGTGACTCCCCCATGTCCTATATAAGTACTCAATGACCCCATGTGACCCCCCTAGTCCTATATAAGTACTCAATGACCCCATGTGACCCCCCTAGTCCTATATAAGTACTCAATGACCCCATGTGACCCCCCCATGTCCTATATAAGTACTCAATGACCCCATGTGACCCCTCTAGTCCTATATAAGTACTCAATGACCCCATGTGACCCCCTTAGTCCTATATAAGTACTCAATGACCCCATGTGACCCCCCCATGTCCTATATAAGTACTCAATGACCCCATGTGACCCCCCTAGTCCTATATAAGTACTCAATGGCCCCATTTGACCCCCCTAGTCCTATATAAGTACTCAATGACCCCATGTGACCCACCCTAGTCCTATATAAGTACTCAATGACCCCATGTGACCCCCCCATGTCCTATATAAGTACTCAATGACCCCATGTGACCCCCCTAGTCCTATATAAGTACTCAATGACCCCATGTGACTCCCCCATGTCCTATATAAGTACTCAATGACCCCAAGTGACCCCCCTAGTCCTATATAAGTACTCAATGACCCCATGTGACCCCCCTAGTCCTATATAAGTACTCAATGACCCCATGTGACCCCCCCATGTCCTATATAAGTACTCAATGACCCCATGTGACCCCCCCCATGTCCTATATAAGTACTCAATGACCCCATGTGACCCCCCTAGTCCTATATAAGTACTCAATGACCCCATGTGACACACCCTAGTCCTATATAAGTACTCAATGACCCCATGTGACCCCCCCATGTCCTATATAAGTACTCAATGACCCCATGTGACCCCCCTAGTCCTATATAAGTACTCAATGACCCCATGTGACCCCCCCATGTCCTATATAAGTACTCAATGACCCCATGTGACCCCCTAGTCCTATATAAGTACTCAATGACCCCATGTGACCCCCCTAGTCCTATATAATTACTCAATGACCCCATGTGACCCACCCTAGTCCTATATAAGTACTCAATGACCCCATGTGACCCACCCTAGTCCTATATAAGTACTCAATGACCCCATGTGACCCCCTCATGTCCTATATAAGTACTCAATGACCCCATGTGACCCCCCATGTCCTATATAAGTACTCAATGACCCCATGTGACCCCTCTAGTCCTATATAAGTACTCAATGACCCCATGTGACCCCCCTAGTCCTATATAAGTACTCAATGACCCCATGTGACCCACCCTAGTCCTATATAAGTACTCAATGACCCCATGTGACCCACCCTAGTCCTATATAAGTACTCAATGACCCCATGTGACCCCCCCATGTCCTATATAAGTACTCAATGACCCCATGTGACCCCCCTAGTCCTATATAAGTACTCAATGACCCCATGTGACCCCCCCATGTCCTATATAAGTACTCAATGACCCCATGTGACCCCGCCATGTCCTATATAAGTACTTAATGACCCCATGTGACCCCCCTAGTCCTATATAAGTACTCAATGACCCCATGTGACCCACCCTAGTCCTATATAAGTACTCAATGACCCCATGTGACCCACCCTAGTCCTATATAAGTACTCAATGACCCCATGTGACCCCCTCATGTCCTATATAAGTACTCAATGACCCCATGTGACCCCCCATGTCCTATATAAGTACTCAATGACCCCATGTGACCCCTCTAGTCCTATATAAGTACTCAATGACCCCATGTGACCCCCCTAGTCCTATATAAGTACTCAATGACCCCATGTGACCCACCCTAGTCCTATATAAGTACTCAATGACCCCATGTGACCCACCCTAGTCCTATATAAGTACTCAATGACCCCATGTGACCCCCCCATGTCCTATATAAGTACTCAATGACCCCATGTGACCCCCCTAGTCCTATATAAGTACTCAATGACCCCATGTGACCCCCCCATGTCCTATATAAGTACTCAATGACCCCATGTGACCCCGCCATGTCCTATATAAGTACTTAATGACCCCATGTGACCCCCCTAGTCCTATATAAGTACTCAATGACCCCATGTGACCCACCCTAGTCCTATATAAGTACTCAATGACCCCATGTGACCCCCCCATGTCCTATATAAGTACTCAATGACCCCATGTGACCCCCCTAGTCCTATATAAGTACTCAATGACCCCATGTGACCCACCCTAGTCCTATATAAGTACTCAATGACCCCATGTGACCCACCCTAGTCCTATATAAGTACTCAATGACCCCATGTGACCCCCTCATGTCCTATATAAGTACTCAATGACCCCATGTGACCCCCCATGTCCTATATAAGTACTCAATGACCCCATGTGACCCCTCTAGTCCTATATAAGTACTCAATGACCCCATGTGACCCCCCTAGTCCTATATAAGTACTCAATGACCTCATGTGACCCACCCTAGTCCTATATAAGTACTCAATGACCCCATGTGACCCACCCTAGTCCTATATAAGTACTCAATGACCCCATGTGACCCCCCCATGTCCTATATAAGTACTCAATGACCCCATGTGACCCCCCTAGTCCTATATAAGTACTCAATGACCCCATGTGACCCCCCCATGTCCTATATAAGTACTCAATGACCCCATGTGACCCCGCCATGTCCTATATAAGTACTTAATGACCCCATGTGACCCCCCTAGTCCTATATAAGTACTCAATGACCCCATGTGACCCACCCTAGTCCTATATAAGTACTCAATGACCCCATGTGACCCCCCCATGTCCTATATAAGTACTCAATGACCCCATGTGACACCCCTAATCCTATATAAGTACTCAATGACCCCATGTGACCCCCCTAGTCCTATATAAGTACTCAATGACCACATGTGACCCCCCCGTGTCCTATATAAGTACTCAATGACCCCATGTGACCCCCCCATGTCCTATATAAGTACTCAATGACCCCATGTGACCCCCTAGTCCTATATAAGTACTCAATGACCCCATGTGACCCCCCCATATCCTATATAAGTACTCAATGACTCCATGTGACCCCCCCATGTCCTATATAAGTACTCAATGACCCCATGTGACCCCCCTAGTCCTATATAAGTACTCAATGACCCCATGTGACCCCCCCATGTCCTATATAAGTACTCAATGACCCCATGTGACCCCCCCATGTCCTATATAAGTACTCAATGACCCCATGTGACCCCGCCATGTCCTATATAAGTACTCAATGACCCCATGTGACCCCCCTAGTCCTATATAAGTAGTCAATGACCCCATGTGACCCCCCTAGTCCTATATAAGTACTCAATGACCCCATGTGACCCACCCTAGTCCTATATAAGTACTCAATGACCCCATGTGACCCCCCTAGTCCTATATAAGTACTCAATGACCCCATGTGACCCACCCTAGTCCTATATAAGTACTCAATGACCCCATGTGACCCCCCCATGTCCTATATAAGTACTCAATGACCCCATGTGACCCCCCTAGTCCTATATAAGTACTCAATGACCCCATGTGACTCCCCCATGTCCTATATAAGTACTCAATGACCCCATGTGACCCCCCCATGTCCTATATAAGTACTCAATGACCCCATGTGACCCCCCTAGTCCTATATAAGTACTCAATGACCCCATGTGACTCCCCCATGTCCTATATAAGTACTCAATGACCCCAAGTGACCCCCCTAGTCCTATATAAGTACTCAATGACCCCATGTGACCCCCCTAGTCCTATATAAGTACTCAATGACCCCATGTGACCCCCCTAGTCCTATATAAGTACTCAATGACCCCATGTGACCCACCCTAGTCCTATATAAGTACTCAATGACCCCATGTGACCCCCCCATGTCCTATATAAGTACTCAATGACCCCATGTGACCCCCCTAGTCCTATATAAGTACTCAATGACCCCATGTGACCCCCCCATGTCCTATATAAGTACTCAATGACCCCATGTGACCCCCTAGTCCTATATAAGTACTCAATGACCCCATGTGACCCCCCTAGTCCTATATAATTACTCAATGACCCCATGTGACCCACCCTAGTCCTATATAAGTACTCAATGACCCCATGTGACCCACCCTAGTCCTATATAAGTACTCAATGACCCCATGTGACCCCCCCATGTCCTATATAAGTACTCAATGACCCCATGTGACCCCCCATGTCCTATATAAGTACTCAATGACCCCATGTGACCCCTCTAGTCCTATATAAGTACTCAATGACCCCATGTGACCCCCCTAGTCCTATATAAGTACTCAATGACCCCATGTGACCCCCCTAGTCCTATATAAGTACTCAATGACCCCATGTGACCTACCCTAGTCCTATATAAGTACTCAATGACCCCATGTGACCCCCCCATGTCCTATATAAGTACTCAATGACCCCATGTGACACCCCTAATCCTATATAAGTACTCAATGACCCCATGTGACCCCCCCATGTCCTATATAAGTACTCAATGACCACATGTGACCCCCCCGTGTCCTATATAAGTACTCAATGACCCCATGTGACCCCCCCATGTCCTATATAAGTACTCAATGACCCCATGTGACCCCCTAGTCCTATATAAGTACTCAATGACCCCATGTGACCCCCCCATATCCTATATAAGTACTCAATGACTCCATGTGACCCCCCCATGTCCTATATAAGTACTCAATGACCCCATGTGACCCCCCTAGTCCTATATAAGTACTCAATGACCCCATGTGACCCCCCCATGTCCTATATAAGTACTCAATGACCCCATGTGACCCCCCCATGTCCTATATAAGTACTTAATGACCCCATGTGACCCCGCCATGTCCTATATAAGTACTCAATGACCCCATGTGACCCCCCTAGTCCTATATAAGTAGTCAATGACCCCATGTGACCCCCCTAGTCCTATATAAGTACTCAATGACCCCATGTGACCCACCCTAGTCCTATATAAGTACTCAATGACCCCATGTGACCCCCCTAGTCCTATATAAGTACTCAATGACCCCATGTGACCCCCCCATGTCCTATATAAGTACTCAATGACCCCATGTGACCCCCCCATGTCCTATATAAGTACTCAATGACCCCATGTGACCCCCCCGTGTCCTATATAAGTACTCAATGACCCCATGTGACCCCCCCATGTCCTATATAAGTACTCAATGACCCCATGTGACCCCCTAGTCCTATATAAGTACTCAATGACCCCATGTGACCCCCCCATATCCTATATAAGTACTCAATGACTCATGTGACCCCCCCATGTCCTATATAAGTACTCAATGACCCCATGTGACCCCCCTAGTCCTATATAAGTACTCAATGACCCCATGTGACCCCCCCATGTCCTATATAAGTACTCAATGACCCCATGTGACCCCCCCATGTCCTATATAAGTACTCAATGACCCCATGTGACCCCGCCATGTCCTATATAAGTACTCAATGACCCCATGTGACCCCCCTAGTCCTATATAAGTAGTTAATGACCCCATGTGACCCACTCTAGTCCTATATAAGTACTCAATGACCCCATGTGACCACCCATGTCCTTTATAAGTACTCAATGACCCCATGTGACCCCCCATGTCCTATATAAGTACTCAATGACCCCATGTGACCCCCCTAGTCCTATATAAGTACTCAATGACCCCATGTGACCCACCCTAGTCCTATATAAGTACTCAATGACCCCATGTGACCCCCCCATGTCCTATATAAGTACTCAATGACCCCATGTGACCCCCCCATGTCCTATATGAGTACTCAATGACCCCATGTGACCCCCATGTCCTATATAAGTATTCAATGACCCCATGTGACACCCCTAGTCCTATATAAGTACTCAATGACCCCATGTGACCCCCCCATGTCCTATATAAGTACTCAATGACCCCATGTGACCCCCCCATGTCCTATATAAGTACTCAATGACCCCATGTGACCCACCCTAGTCCTATATAAGTACTCAATGACCCCATGTGACCCCCCCATGTCCTATATAAGTACTCAATGACCCCATGTGACCCCCCCATGTCCTATATAAGTACTCAATGACCCCATGTGACCCCCCTAGTCCTATATAAGTACTCAATGACCCCATGTGACCCACCCTAGTCCTATATAAGTACTCAATGACCCCATGTGACCCACCCTAGTCCTATATAAGTACTCAATGACCCCATGTGACCCACCCTAGTCCTATATAAGTACTCAATGACCCCATGTGACCCCCCCATGTCCTATATAAGTACTCAATGACCCCATGTGACCCCCCCATGTCCTATATAAGTACTCAATGACCCCATGTGACCCCCCTAGTCCTATATAAGTACTCAATGACCCCATGTGACCCCCCTAGTCCTATATAAGTACTCAATGACCCCATGTGACCCCCCCATGTCCTATATAAGTACTCAATGACCCCATGTGACCCCTCTAGTCCTATATAAGTACTCAATGACCCCATGTGACCCCCCTAGTCCTATATAAGTACTCAATGACCCCATGTGACCCCCCATGTCCTATATAAGTACTCAATGACCCCATGTGACCCACCCTAGTCCTATATAAGTACTCAATGACCCCATGTAATATATAAGTACTCAATGACCCCATGTGACCACCCATGTCCTTTATAAGTACTCAATGACCCCATGTGACCCCCCATGTCCTATATAAGTACTCAATGACCCCATGTGACCCCCCTAGTCCTATATAAGTACTCAATGACCCCATGTGACCCACCCTAGTCCTATATAAGTACTCAATGACCCCATGTGACCCCCCCATGTCCTATATAAGTACTCAATGACCCCATGTGACCCCCCCATGTCCTATATGAGTACTCAATGACCCCATGTGACCCCCATGTCCTATATAAGTATTCAATGACCCCATGTGACACCCCTAGTCCTATATAAGTACTCAATGACCCCATGTGACCCCCCCATGTCCTATATAAGTACTCAATGACCCCATGTGACCCCCCCATGTCCTATATAAGTACTCAATGACCCCATGTGACCCACCCTAGTCCTATATAAGTACTCAATGACCCCATGTGACCCCCCCATGTCCTATATAAGTACTCAATGACCCCATGTGACCCCCCCATGTCCTATATAAGTACTCAATGACCCCATGTGACCCCCCTAGTCCTATATAAGTACTCAATGACCCCATGTGACCCACCCTAGTCCTATATAAGTACTCAATGACCCCATGTGACCCACCCTAGTCCTATATAAGTACTCAATGACCCCATGTGACCCACCCTAGTCCTATATAAGTACTCAATGACCCCATGTGACCCCCCCATGTCCTATATAAGTACTCAATGACCCCATGTGACCCCCCCATGTCCTATATAAGTACTCAATGACCCCATGTGACCCCCCTAGTCCTATATAAGTACTCAATGACCCCATGTGACCCCCCTAGTCCTATATAAGTACTCAATGACCCCATGTGACCCCCCCATGTCCTATATAAGTACTCAATGACCCCATGTGACCCCTCTAGTCCTATATAAGTACTCAATGACCCCATGTGACCCCCCTAGTCCTATATAAGTACTCAATGACCCCATGTGACCCCCCATGTCCTATATAAGTACTCAATGACCCCATGTGACCCACCCTAGTCCTATATAAGTACTCAATGACCCCATGTAATATATAAGTACTCAATGACCCCATGTGACCCCCCTAGTCCTATATAAGTACTCAATGACCCCATGTGACCCCCCCATGTCCTATATAAGTACTCAATGACCCCATGTGACCCCCCATGTCCTATATAAGTATTCAATGACCCCATGTGACCCCCCTAGTCCTATATAAGTACTCAATGACCCCATGTGACCCCCCCATGTCCTATATAAGTACTCAATGACCCCATGTGACCCACTAGTCCTATATAAGTACTCAATGACCCCATGTGACCCCCCTAGTCCTATATAAGTACTCAATGACCCCATGTGACCCCTCCATGTCCTATATAAGTACTCAATGACCTCATGTGACCCCCCCATGTCCTATATAAGTACTCAATGACCCCATGTGACCCCCCCATGTCCTATATAAGTACTCAATGACCCCATGTGACCCCCCTAGTCCTATATAAGTAGTCAATGACCCCATGTGACCCACTCTAGTCCTATATAAGTACTCAATGACCCCATGTGACCCCCCCGTGTCCTATATAAGTACTCAATGACCCCATGTGATCCCTTAGTCCTATATAAGTACTCAATGACCCCATGTGACCCCCCCATGTCCTATATAAGTACTCAATGACCCCATGTGACCCACCCATGTCCTATATAAGTACTCAATGACCCCATGTGACCCCTCTAGTCCTATATAAGTAATCAATGACCCCATGTGACCCCCCTAGTCCTATATAAGTACTCAATGACCCCATGTGACCCACCCTAGTCCTATATAAGTACTCAATGACCCCATGTGACCCACCCTAGTCCTATATAAGTACTCAATGACCCCATGTGACCCCCTAGTCCTATATAAGTACTCAATGACCCCATGAGAACCCCCCATGTCCTATATAAGTACTCAATGACCCCATGTGACCCCCCTAGTCCTATATAAGTACTCAATGACCCCATGTGACTCCCCCATGTCCTATATAAGTACTCAATGACCCCATGTGACCCCCCTAGTCCTATATAAGTACTCAATGACCCCATGTGACCCCCCTAGTCCTATATAAGTACTCAATGACCCCATGTGACCCCCCCATCTCCTATATAAGTACTCAATGATCCCATGTGACCCCTCTAGTCCTATATAAGTACTCAATGACCCCATGTGACCCCCCTAGTCCTATATAAGTACTCAATGACCCCATGTGACCCCCCCATGTCCTATATAAGTACTCAATGACCCTAGTGACCCCCCTAGTCCTATATAAGTACTCAATGACCCCATGTGACCCACCCTAGTCCTATATAAGTACTCAATGACCCCATGTGACCCCCCTAGTCCTATATAAGTACTCAATGACCCCATGTGACTCCCCCATGTCCTATATAAGTACTCAATGACCCCATGTGACCCCCCTAGTCCTATATAAGTACTCAATGACCCCATGTGACCCCCCTAGTCCTATATAAGTACTCAATGACCCCATGTGACCCCCCCATGTCCTATATAAGTACTCAATGACCCCATGTGACCCCCTAGTCCTATATAAGTACTCAATGACCCCATGTGACCCCCCTAGTCCTATATAAGTACTCAATGACCCCATGTGACCCCCCCATGTCCTATATAAGTACTCAATGACCCCATGTGACCCCCCCATGTCCTATATAAGTACTCAATGACCCCATGTGACCCCCATAGTCCTATATAAGTACTCAATGACCCCATGTGACTCCCCCATGTCCTATATAAGTACTCAATGACTCCATGTGACCCCCCTAGTCCTATATAAGTACTCAATGACCCCATGTGACCCCCCTAGTCCTATATAAGTACTCAATGACCCCATGAGACCCCCCCATGTCCTATATAAGTACTCAATGACCCCATGTGACCCCTCTAGTCCTATATAAGTACTCAATGACCCCATGTGACCCCCTTAGTCCTATATAAGTACTCAATGACCCCATGTGACCCCCCCATGTCCTATATAAGTACTCAATGACCCCATGTGACCCCCCTAGTCCTATATAAGTACTCAATGACCCCATGTGACCCCCCTAGTCCTATATAAGTACTCAATGACCCCATGTGACCCCCCCATGTCCTATATAAGTACTCAATGACCCCATGTGACCCCCTAGTCCTATATAAGTACTCAATGACCCCATGTGACCCCCCTAGTCCTATATAAGTACTCAATGACCCCATGTGACCCCCCCATGTCCTATATAAGTACTCAATGACCCCATGTGACCCCCCCATGTCCTATATAAGTACTCAATGACCCCATGTGACCCCCATAGTCCTATATAAGTACTCAATGACCCCATGTGACTCCCCCATGTCCTATATAAGTACTCAATGACTCCATGTGACCCCCCTAGTCCTATATAAGTACTCAATGACCCCATGTGACCCCCCTAGTCCTATATAAGTACTCAATGACCCCATGAGACCCCCCCATGTCCTATATAAGTACTCAATGACCCCATGTGACCCCTCTAGTCCTATATAAGTACTCAATGACCCCATGTGACCCCCTTAGTCCTATATAAGTACTCAATGACCCCATGTGACCCCCCCATGTCCTATATAAGTACTCAATGACCCCATGTGACCCCCCTAGTCCTATATAAGTACTCAATGACCCCATTTGACCCCCCTAGTCCTATATAAGTACTCAATGACCCCATGTGACCCACCCTAGTCCTATATAAGTACTCAATGACCCCATGTGACCCCCCCATGTCCTATATAAGTACTCAATGACCCCATGTGACCCCCCTAGTCCTATATAAGTACTCAATGACCCCATGTGACTCCCCCATGTCCTATATAAGTACTCAATGACCCCAAGTGACCCCCCTAGTCCTATATAAGTACTCAATGACCCCATGTGACCCCCCTAGTCCTATATAAGTACTCAATGACCCCATGTGACCCCCCCATGTCCTATATAAGTACTCAATGACCCCATGTGACCCCCCCATGTCCTATATAAGTACTCAATGACCCCATGTGACCCCCCTAGTCCTATATAAGTACTCAATGACCCCATGTGACACACCCTAGTCCTATATAAGTACTCAATGACCCCATGTGACCCCCCCATGTCCTATATAAGTACTCAATGACCCCATGTGACCCCCCTAGTCCTATATAAGTACTCAATGACCCCATGTGACCCCCCCATGTCCTATATAAGTACTCAATGACCCCATGTGACCCCCTAGTCCTATATAAGTACTCAATGACCCCATGTGACCCCCCTAGTCCTATATAATTACTCAATGACCCCATGTGACCCACCCTAGTCCTATATAAGTACTCAATGACCCCATGTGACCCACCCTAGTCCTATATAAGTACTCAATGACCCCATGTGACCCCCCCATGTCCTATATAAGTACTCAATGACCCCATGTGACCCCCCATGTCCTATATAAGTACTCAATGACCCCATGTGACCCCCCTAGTCCTATATAAGTACTCAATGACCCCATGTGACCCCCCCATGTCCTATATAAGTACTCAATGACCCCATGTGACCCCGCCATGTCCTATATAAGTACTTAATGACCCCATGTGACCCCCCTAGTCCTATATAAGTACTCTATGACCCCATGTGACCCACCCTAGTCCTATATAAGTACTCAATGACCCCATGTGACCCCCCCATGTCCTATATAAGTACTCAATGACCCCATGTGACACCCCTAATCCTATATAAGTACTCAATGACCCCATGTGACCCCCCCATGTCCTATATAAGTACTCAATGACCACATGTGACCCCCCCGTGTCCTATATAAGTACTCAATGACCCCATGTGACCCCCCCATGTCCTATATAAGTACTCAATGACCCCATGTGACCCCCTAGTCCTATATAAATACTCAATGACCCCATGTGACCCCCCCATATCCTATATAAGTACTCAATGACTCCATGTGACCCCCCCATGTCCTATATAAGTACTCAATGACCCCATGTGACCCCCCTAGTCCTATATAAGTACTCAATGACCCCATGTGACCCCCCCATGTCCTATATAAGTACTCAATGACCCCATGTGACCCCCCCATGTCCTATATAAGTACTCAATGACCCCATGTGACCCCGCCATGTCCTATATAAGTACTCAATGACCCCATGTGACCCCCCTAGTCCTATATAAGTAGTCAATGACCCCATGTGACCCCCCTAGTCCTATATAAGTACTCAATGACCCCATGTGACCCACCCTAGTCCTATATAAGTACTCAATGACCCCATGTGACCCCCCCATGTCCTATATAAGTACTCAATGACCCCATGTGACCCCCCTAGTCCTATATAAGTACTCAATGACCCCATGTGACCCCCCCCATGTCCTATATAAGTACTCAATGACCCCATGTGACCCCCCATGTCCTATATAAGTATTCAATGACCCCATGTGACCCCCCTAGTCCTATATAAGTACTCAATGACCCCATGTGACCCCCCTAGTCCAATATAAGTACTCAATGACCCCATGTGACCCCCCTAGTCCTATATAAGTACTCAATGACCCCATGTGACCCCCCCATGTCCTATATAAGTACTCAATGACCCCATGTGACCCCCCCATGTCCTATATAAGTACTCAATGACCCCATGTGACCCCCCCGTGTCCTATATAAGTACTCAATGACGCCATGTGACCCCCCCATGTCCTATATAAGTACTCAATGACCCCATGTGACCCCCTAGTCCTATATAAGTACTCAATGACCCCATGTGACCCCCCCATGTCCTATATAAGTACTCAATGACCCCATGTGACCCCCCCATGTCCTATATAAGTACTCAATGACCCCATGTGACCCCCCTAGTCCTATATAAGTACTCAATGACCCCATGTGACCCCCCCATGTCCTATATAAGTACTCAATGACCCCATGTGACCCCGCCATGTCCTATATAAGTACTTAATGACCCCATGTGACCCCCCTAGTCCTATATAAGTACTCAATGACCCCATGTGACCCACCCTAGTCCTATATAAGTACTCAATGACCCCATGTGACCCCCCCATGTCCTATATAAGTACTCAATGACCCCATGTGACACCCCTAATCCTATATAAGTACTCAATGACCCCATGTGACCCCCCCATGTCCTATATAAGTACTCAATGACCACATGTGACCCCCCCGTGTCCTATATAAGTACTCAATGACCCCATGTGACCCCCCCATGTCCTATATAAGTACTCAATGACCCCATGTGACCCCCTAGTCCTATATAAGTACTCAATGACCCCATGTGACCCCCCCATATCCTATATAAGTACTCAATGACTCCATGTGACCCCCCCATGTCCTATATAAGTACTCAATGACCCCATGTGACCCCCCTAGTCCTATATAAGTACTCAATGACCCCATGTGACCCCCCCATGTCCTATATAAGTACTCAATGACCCCATGTGACCCCCCCATGTCCTATATAAGTACTCAATGACCCCATGTGACCCCGCCATGTCCTATATAAGTACTCAATGACCCCATGTGACCCCCCTAGTCCTATATAAGTAGTCAATGACCCCATGTGACCCCCCTAGTCCTATATAAGTACTCAATGACCCCATGTGACCCCCCCCATGTCCTATATAAGTACTCAATGACCCCATGTGACCCCCCATGTCCTATATAAGTATTCAATGACCCCATGTGACCCCCCTAGTCCTATATAAGTACTCAATGACCCCATGTGACCCCCCTAGTCCAATATAAGTACTCAATGACCCCATGTGACCCCCCTAGTCCTATATAAGTACTCAATGACCCCATGTGACCCCCCCCATGTCCTATATAAGTACTCAATGACCCCATGTGACCCCCCCATGTCCTATATAAGTACTCAATGACCCCATGTGACCCCCCCGTGTCCTATATAAGTACTCAATGACCCCATGTGACCCCCCCATGTCCTATATAAGTACTCAATGACCCCATGTGACCCCCTAGTCCTATATAAGTACTCAATGACCCCATGTGACCCCCCCATGTCCTATATAAGTACTCAATGACCCCATGTGACCCCCCCATGTCCTATATAAGTACTCAATGACCCCATGTGACCCCCCTAGTCCTATATAAGTACTCAATGACCCCATGTGACCCCCCCATGTCCTATATAAGTACTCAATGACCCCATGTGACCCCGCCATGTCCTATATAAGTACTTAATGACCCCATGTGACCCCCCTAGTCCTATATAAGTACTCAATGACCCCATGTGACCCACCCTAGTCCTATATAAGTACTCAATGACCCCATGTGACCCCCCCATGTCCTATATAAGTACTCAATGACCCCATGTGACACCCCTAATCCTATATAAGTACTCAATGACCCCATGTGACCCCCCCATGTCCTATATAAGTACTCAATGACCACATGTGACCCCCCCGTGTCCTATATAAGTACTCAATGACCCCATGTGACCCCCCCATGTCCTATATAAGTACTCAATGACCCCATGTGACCCCCCATGTCCTATATAAGTATTCAATGACCCCATGTGACCCCCCTAGTCCTATATAAGTACTCAATGACCCCATGTGACCCCCCTAGTCCAATATAAGTACTCAATGACCCCATGTGACCCCCCTAGTCCTATATAAGTACTCAATGACCCCATGTGACCCCCCCATGTCCTATATAAGTACTCAATGACCCCATGTGACCCCCCCATGTCCTATATAAGTACTCAATGACCCCATGTGACCCCCCCCGTGTCCTATATAAGTACTCAATGACCCCATGTGACCCCCCCATGTCCTATATAAGTACTCAATGACCCCATGTGACCCCCTAGTCCTATATAAGTACTCAATGACCCCATGTGACCCCCCCATATCCTATATAAGTACTCAATGACTCCATGTGACCCCCCCATGTCCTATATAAGTACTCAATGACCCATGTGACCCCCCTAGTCCTATATAAGTACTCAATGACCCCATGTGACCCCCCCCATGTCCTATATAAGTACTCAATGACCCCATGTGACCCCCCCATGTCCTATATAAGTACTCAATGACCCCATGTGACCCCGCCATGTCCTATATAAGTACTCAATGACCCCATGTGACCCCCCTAGTCCTATATAAGTAGTCAATGACCCCATGTGACCCACTCTAGTCCTATATAAGTACTCAATGACCCCATGTGACCCCCCCATGTCCTATATAAGTACTCAATGACCCCATGTGACCCCCCCATGTCCTATATAAGTACTCAATGACCCCATGTGACCCCCCTAGTCCTATATAAGTACTCAATGACCCCATGTGACCCCCCTAGTCCAATATAAGTACTCAATGACCCCATGTGACCCCCCCTAGTCCTATATAAGTACTCAATGACCCCATGTGACCCCCCCATGTCCTATATAAGTACTCAATGACCCCATGTGACCCCCCCATGTCCTATATAAGTACTCAATGACCCCATGTGACCCCCCCGTGTCCTATATAAGTACTCAATGACCCCATGTGACCCCCCCATGTCCTATATAAGTACTCAATGACCCCATGTGACCCCCTAGTCCTATATAAGTACTCAATGACCCCATGTGACCCCCCCATGTCCTATATAAGTACTCAATGACCCCATGTGACCCCCCCATGTCCTATATAAGTACTCAATGACCCCATGTGACCCCCCTAGTCCTATATAAGTACTCAATGACCCCATGTGACCCCCCCATGTCCTATATAAGTACTCAATGACCCCATGTGACCCCGCCATGTCCTATATAAGTACTTAATGACCCCATGTGACCCCCCTAGTCCTATATAAGTACTCAATGACCCCATGTGACCCACCCTAGTCCTATATAAGTACTCAATGACCCCATGTGACCCCCCCATGTCCTATATAAGTACTCAATGACCCCATGTGACACCCCTAATCCTATATAAGTACTCAATGACCCCATGTGACCCCCCCATGTCCTATATAAGTACTCAATGACCACATGTGACCCCCCCGTGTCCTATATAAGTACTCAATGACCCCATGTGACCCCCCCATGTCCTATATAAGTACTCAATGACCCCATGTGACCCCCCATGTCCTATATAAGTATTCAATGACCCCATGTGACCCCCCTAGTCCTATATAAGTACTCAATGACCCCATGTGACCCCCCTAGTCCAATATAAGTACTCAATGACCCCATGTGACCCCCCTAGTCCTATATAAGTACTCAATGACCCCATGTGACCCCCCCATGTCCTATATAAGTACTCAATGACCCCATGTGACCCCCCCATGTCCTATATAAGTACTCAATGACCCCATGTGACCCCCCCGTGTCCTATATAAGTACTCAATGACCCCATGTGACCCCCCATGTCCTATATAAGTACTCAATGACCCCATGTGACCCCCTAGTCCTATATAAGTACTCAATGACCCCATGTGACCCCCCCATATCCTATATAAGTACTCAATGACTCCATGTGACCCCCCCATGTCCTATATAAGTACTCAATGACCCCATGTGACCCCCCTAGTCCTATATAAGTACTCAATGACCCCATGTGACCCCCCCATGTCCTATATAAGTACTCAATGACCCCATGTGACCCCCCCATGTCCTATATAAGTACTCAATGACCCCATGTGACCCCGCCATGTCCTATATAAGTACTCAATGACCCCATGTGACCCCCCTAGTCCTATATAAGTAGTCAATGACCCCATGTGACCCACTCTAGTCCTATATAAGTACTCAATGACCCCATGTGACCCACCCATGTCCTTTATAAGTACTCAATGACCCCATGTGACCCCCCATGTCCTATATAAGTATTCAATGACCCCATGTGACCCCCCTAGTCCTATATAAGTACTCAATGACCCCATGTGACCCCCCCCATGTCCTATATAAGTACTCAATGACCCCATGTGACCCCCCTAGTCCTATATAAGTACTCAATGACCCCATGTGACCCCCCCATGTCCTATATAAGTACTCAATGACCCCATGTGACCCCCCCGTGTCCTATATAAGTACTCAATGACCCCATGTGACCCCCCCGTGTCCTATAAAAGTACTCAATGACCCCATGTGACCCCCCCATGTCCTATATAAGTACTCAATGACCCCATGTGACCCACCCTAGTCCTATATAAGTACTCAATGACCCCATGTGACCCCCTAGTCCTATATAAGTACTCAATGACCCCATGAGACCCCCCCATGTCCTATATAAGTACTCAATGACCCCATGTGACCCCCCTAGTCCTATATAAGTACTCAATGACCCCATGTGACCCCCCCCATGTCCTATATAAGTACTCAATGACCCCATGTGACCCCCCTAGTCCTATATAAGTACTCAATGACCCCATGTGACCCCCCCATGTCCTATATAAGTACTCAATGACCCCATGTGACCCCCCTAGTCCTATATAAGTACTCAATGACCCCATGTGACTCCCCCATGTCCTATATAAGTACTCAATGACCCCAAGTGACCCCCCTAGTCCTATATAAGTACTCAATGACCCCATGTGACCCCCCTAGTCCTATATAAGTACTCAATGACCCCATGTGACCCCCCCATGTCCTATATAAGTACTCAATGACCCCATGTGACCCCCCCATGTCCTATATAAGTACTCAATGACCCCATGTGACCCCCCTAGTCCTATATAAGTACTCAATGACCCCATGTGACCCCCCCATGTCCTATATAAGTACTCAATGACCCCATGTGACCCCCTAGTCCTATATAAGTACTCAATGACCCCATGTGACCCCCCTAGTCCTATATAAGTACTCAATGACCCCACGTGACCCACCCTCGTCCTATATAAGTACTCAATGACCCCAGGTGACCCACCCTCGTCCTATATAAGTACTCAATGACCCCATGTGACCCCCCCATGTCCTATATAAGTACTCAATGACCCCATGTGACCCCCCCGTGTCCTATATAAGTACTCAATGACCCCATGTGACCCCCCCATGTCCTATATAAGTACTCAATGACCCCATGTGACCCCCTAGTCCTATATAAGTACTCAATGACCCCATGTGACCCCCCCATATCCTATATAAGTACTCAATGACTCCATGTGACCCCCCCATGTCCTATATAAGTACTCAATGACCCCATGTGACCCCCCTAGTCCTATATAAGTACTAAATGACCCCATGTGACCCCCCTAGTCCTTAATAAGTACTCAATGACCCCATGTGACCCCCCCATGTCCTATATAAGTACTCAATGACCCCATGTGACCCCCCCATGTCCTATATAAGTACTCAATGACCCCATGTGACCCCCCTAGTCCTATATAAGTACTCAATGACCCCATGTGACCCCCCCATGTCCTATATAAGTACTCAATGACCCCATGTGACCCCGCCATGTCCTATATAAGTACTTAATGACCCCATGTGACCCCCCTAGTCCTATATAAGTACTCAATGACCCCATGTGACCCACCCTAGTCCTATATAAGTACTCAATGACCCCATGTGACCCCCCCATGTCCTATATAAGTACTCAATGACCCCATGTGACACCCCTAATCCTATATAAGTACTCAATGACCCAATGTGACCCCCCCATGTCCTATATAAGTACTCAATGACCACATGTGACCCCCCCGTGTCCTATATAAGTACTCAATGACCCCATGTGACCCCCCCATGTCCTATATAAGTACTCAATGACCCCATGTGACCCCCTAGTCCTATATAAGTACTCAATGACCCCATGTGACCCCCCCATATCCTATATAAGTACTCAATGACTCCATGTGACCCCCCCATGTCCTATATAAGTACTCAATGACCCCATGTGACCCCCCTAGTCCTATATAAGTACTCAATGACCCCATGTGACCCCCCCATGTCCTATATAAGTACTCAATGACCCCATGTGACCCCCCCATGTCCTATATAAGTACTCAATGACCCCATGTGACCCCGCCATGTCCTATATAAGTACTCAATGACCCCATGTGACCCCCCTAGTCCTATATAAGTAGTCAATGACCCCATGTGACCCCCCTAGTCCTATATAAGTACTCAATGACCCCATGTGACCCACCCTAGTCCTATATAAGTACTCAATGACCCCATGTGACCCCCCCATGTCCTATATAAGTACTCAATGACCCCATGTGACCCCCCTAGTCCTATATAAGTACTCAATGACCCCATGTGACCCCCCCATGTCCTATATAAGTACTCAATGACCCCATGTGACCCCCCATGTCCTATATAAGTATTCAATGACCCCATGTGACCCCCCTAGTCCTATATAAGTACTCAATGACCCCATGTGACCCCCCTAGTCCAATATAAGTACTCAATGACCCCATGTGACCCCCCTAGTCCTATATAAGTACTCAATGACCCCATGTGACCCCCCCATGTCCTATATAAGTACTCAATGACCCCATGTGACCCCCCCATGTCCTATATAAGTACTCAATGACCCCATGTGACCCCCCCGTGTCCTATATAAGTACTCAATGACCCCATGTGACCCCCCCATGTCCTATATAAGTACTCAATGACCCCATGTGACCCCCTAGTCCTATATAAGTACTCAATGACCCCATGTGACCCCCCCCATATCCTATATAAGTACTCAATGACTCCATGTGACCCCCCCATGTCCTATATAAGTACTCAATGACCCCATGTGACCCCCCTAGTCCTATATAAGTACTCAATGACCCCATGTGACCCCCCCATGTCCTATATAAGTACTCAATGACCCCATGTGACCCCCCCATGTCCTATATAAGTACTCAATGACCCCATGTGACCACGCCATGTCCTATATAAGTACTCAATGACCCCATGTGACCCCCCTAGTCCTATATAAGTAGTCAATGACCCCATGTGACCCACTCTAGTCCTATATAAGTACTCAATGACCCCATGTGACCCACCCATGTCCTTTATAAGTACTCAATGACCCCATGTGACCCCCCATGTCCTATATAAGTATTCAATGACCCCATGTGACCCCCCTAGTCCTATATAAGTACTCAATGACCCCATGTGACCCCCCCATGTCCTATATAAGTACTCAATGACCCCATGTGACCCCCCTAGTCCTATATAAGTACTCAATGAC
>NW_027116936.1:0-87358 GCF_024137725.1 Prorops nasuta
ACCCTAGTACAATATAAGTACTCCCAGACCCCAAGTAAGTTACCCTAATCCCATATAAGTACTCCCTGACCCCAAGTGAGTTACGCTAGTCCAATATAAGTACTACCTGACCCCAAGTGAGTTACACTAGTCACATATAAGTACTCCCTAACCCCAAGTGAGTTACCCTAGTCCCATATAAGTACTCCCTGACCCCAAGTGAGTTACACTAGTCCCAAATAAGTACTCCCTGACCCCAAGTATGGTACCCTAGTACCATATAAGTACTCCCTGACCCAAAGTGTGTTACAATAGCCCCTTATAAGTACTCCCTGACCCAAAACGAGTAACCCTAGTCCCATATAAGTACTCCCTGACCCCAAGCCAGTTACCCTAGTCCTATATAGGTATTCCCTGACCCCAAGTGAGTTACCTTAGTCCCTTTATAAGTACTCCCTGACCCCAACTGAGTTACCCTAGCCCCTTTATAAGTACTCCCTGACCACAAGTGAGTTACACTAGTCCCATATAAGTACTTCCTGACACAAAGTGAGTTACCCAAGCCCCTTTATTAGTACACCCTGACCCTAAGTGAGTTATCCTAGTCACATATAAGTACTCCCTGACACCAATTGAGTTATCCTAGTACCTTATAAGTACTCCCTGACCCCAAGCGAGTTACCCTAGCCCCTTTATAAGTACACCCTGACCCCAAATGAGTTACCCTTATCACATATAAGTACTCCCTGACCTTAAGTGAGTTACCCCAGTCACATATAAGTACTCCCTGACCCAAAGTGAGTTACCCAAAACCCTATTATTACTCCCTGACTCCAAGTAAGTTTCCCTAGTCCCAAAGAAGTACTCCCTGAACCAAAGTGAGTTACCCAAGAAACTTTATTATTACACCCTGACCCCAAGCGAGTTACCCTAGCCCCCTTATAAGTACTCCCTGTCCCCAAGTGAGTTACCCTAGTCCCATTAAGGTATTCCCTGACCCCAAGTGAATTACCTTAGTCCCATATAAGTACTCCCTGACCCCAAGTGAGTTACACTAGTCCCATATAAGTACTCCCTGACCCCAAGTGAGTTACCCTAGTCCCATATAAGTACTCCCTTACCCCAAGTGAGTTACCGTAGTACAACATAAGTACTCCCAGACCCCAAGTAAGTTACCCTAGTCCCATATAAGTACTCCATGATACCAAGTAAGTTACCCTAGTCCCATATAAGTACTCCCTGACCTAAAGCGAGTTTCCCTAGTCCCATATAAGTAATCCCTGACACCAAGTGAGTTACCTTAGTCCCATATAGGTACTCCCTAACCAATGCGAGTTACCCTAGTCCCATTTAAGTACTCCCTGACCCCAAGTGAGTTACCCTAGTCCCAAATAAATACTCCCTGACCCCAAGTGAGTTACCCTAGTACAATATAAGTACTCCCAGACCCCAAGTAAGTTACCCTAATCCCATATAAGTACTCCCTGACCCCAAGTGAGTTACCCTAGTCCAATATAAGTACTTCCTGACCCCAAGTGAGTTACACTAGTCACATATAAGTACTCCCTAACCCCAAGTGAGTTACCCTAGTCCCATATAAGTACTCCCTGACCCCAAGTGAGTTACACTAGTCCCAAATAAGTACTCCCTGACCCCAAGTATGGTACCCTAGTACCATATAAGTACTCCCTGACCCAAAGCGAGTAACCCTAGTCCCATATAAGTACTCCCTGACCCCAAGCGAGTTACCCTAGTCCTATATAGGTATTCCCTGACCCCAAGTGAGTTACCTTAGTCCCTTTATAAGTACTCCCTGACCCCAACTGAGTTACCCTAGCCCCTTTATAAGTACTCCCTGACCAAAAGTTAGTAACCCTAGTCCCATATAAGAACTCCCTGACCCAAAGTGAGTTACCCTAGTCCCATATAGGTACTCCCTTACCCTAATTGAGTTACTCTAGTCCCATATAAGTACTCCCTGAAACCAAGTGAGTTACCCTAGTCCTAAATAAGTACTCACTGACCCAAAGTCAGTTACCCAAGACCTTTCATTATTTCTCCCTGACCCCAAGTGAGTTACCCTAGTCCCATATAAGTACTTCCTGACCCCAAGTGAGTTACCTTAGTACCTTATAAGTACTCCCTGACTTCAAGCGAGTTACCCTAGCCCCTTTATAAGTACTCCCTGACCCCAATTGTGTTACCCTAGTCCCACATAAGTACTCCCTGACCCTAAGTGAGTTACCCTAGTCCCAAATAAGTACTCCCTGACCTAAAGCGAGATTCCCTAGTCCCATATAAGTAATCCCTGACACCAAGTGAGTTACCTTAGTCCTATATAGGTACTCCCTAACCCAATGCGAGTTACCCTAGTCCATTTAAGTACTCCCTGACCCCAAGTGAGTTACCCTAGTCCCATATAAATACTCCCTGACCCCAAGTGAGTTACCCTAGTACAATATAAGTACTCCCAGACCCCAAGTAAGTTACCCTAATCCCATATAAGTACTCCCTGACCCCAAGTGAGTTACCCTAGTCCAATATAAGTACTACCTGACCCCAAGTGAGTTACACTAGTCACATATAAGTACTCCCTAACCCCAAGTGAGTTACCCTAGTCCCATATAAGTACTCCCTGACCCCAAGTGAGTTACACTAGTCCCAAATAAGTACTCCCTGACCCCAAGTATGGTACCCTAGTACCATATAAGTACTCCCTGACCCAAAGTGTGTTACAATAGCCCCTTATAAGTACTCCCTGACCCAAAGCGAGTAACCCTAGTCCCATATAAGTACTCCCTGACCCCAAGCCAGTTACCCTAGTCCTATATAGGTATTCCCTGACCCCAAGTGAGTTACCTTAGTCCCTTTATAAGTACTCCCTGACCCCAACTGAGTTACCCTAGCCCCTTTATAAGTACTCCCTGACCACAAGTGAGTTACACTAGTCCCATATAAGTACTTCCTGACACAAAGTGAGTTACCCAAGCCCCTTTATTAGTACACCCTGACCCTAAGTGAGTTATCCTAGTCACATATAAGTACTCCCTGACACCAATTGAGTTATCCTAGTACCTTATAAGTACTCCCTGACCCCAAGCGAGTTACCCTAGCCCCTTTATAAGTACACCCTGACCCCAAATGAGTTACCCTTATCACATATAAGTACTCCCTGACCTTAAGTGAGTTACCCCAGTCACATATAAGTACTCCCTGAACCCAAGTGAGTTCCCCTAGTCCCTTTATAAGTACTCCCTGACGCCAAGTATGGTACCCTAGTCCCATATAAGTACTCCCTGACTCCCAAGTGAGTTACCATAGCCCCATTATAAGTACTCTCTGACGCCAAGTGAGTTACCCTAGTCCCATATGAGTACTCCCTGACACCCAAGTGAGTTACCCAAGTCCCTTATAAGTACTCCCTGACCCCAAGTAAGGTACCCCAGTCCCACATAAGTACCCCCTGACCCCTAGTGAGTTACCCTGGTACTATATAAGTTCAAGTTAACCCCAAAGTGAGTTACCCTAGTACCATATAAGTACTCCCTAACCCAAAGCGAGTTACCCTAGTCCCATATAAGTACTCCCTGACCCCAAGTGAGTTACCCTAGCCCCATAAGGTATTCCCTGACCCCAAGTGAATTACCTTAGTCCCATAGAGGTACTCCCTACCCCAATTGAGTTACCCTAGTCCCATATAAGTACTCCCTGACCCCAAGTAAGTTACCCTAGTCCCAAATAAGTACTCCCTGACCCAAAGTGAGTTACCCAAGACCCTATTATTACTCCCTGACTCCAAGTAAGTTTCCCTAGTCCCAAAGAAGTACTCCTGAACCAAAGTGAGTTACCCAAGAAACTTTATCATTACACCCTGACCCCAAGCGAGTTACCCTAGCCCCCTTATAAGTACTCCCTGTCCCCAAGTGAGTTACCCTAGTCCCATTAAGGTATTCCCTGACCCCAAGTGAATTACCTTAGTCCCATATAAGTACTCCCTGACCCCAAGTGAGTTACACTAGTCCCATATAAGTACTCCCTGACCCTCAAGTGAGTTACCCTAGTCCCATATAAGTACTCCCTGGTCCCAAGTGAGTTACCCTAGTCCCTTTATAAGTACTCCCTGACCCCAACTGAGTTACCCTAGCCCCTTTATAAGTACTCCCTGACCACAAGTGAGTAACCCTAGTCCCATATAAGTACTTCCTGACACAAAGTGAGTTACCCAAGCCCCTTTATTAGTACACCCTCACCCTAAGTGAGTTATCCTAGTCACATATAAGTACTCCCTGACACCAATTGAGTTACCCTAGTACCTTATAAGTACTCCCTGACCCCAAGCGAGTTACCCAAGCCCCTTTATAAGTACACCCTGACCCCAAAGGAGTTACCCTTATCACATATAAGTACTCCCTGACCCTAAGTGAGTTACCCCAGTCACATATAAGTACTCCTTGCACCCAAGTGAGTTCCCCTAGTCCCTTTATAAGTACTCCCTGACGCCAAGTATGGTACTCTAGTCCCATATAAGTACTCCCTGACTCTCAAGTGAGTTACCCTAGTCCCATATAAGTACTCCCTGGTCCCAAGTGAGTTACCCTAGTCCCTTTATAAGTACTCCCTGACCCCAACTGAGTTACCCTAGCCCCTTTATAAGTACTCCCTGACCACAAGTGAGTTACACTAGTCCCATATAAGTACTCCCTGACCCCAAGTGAGTTACCCTAGTCCCATATGAGTACTCCCTGACACCCAAGTGAGTTACCCAAGTCCCTTATAAGTACTCCCTGACCCCAAGTAAGGTACCCAAGCCACTTTATAAGTACTCCCTGACCCCAAGTGAGTTACGCTAGTCCAATATAAGTACTCCCTGACCCAATGCGAGTTACCCTAGTCCCATATGAGTACACCCTGACCCCAAGTGAGTTACCCTAGTCACATATAAGTACTCCCTGACCCCAAGTGAGTTACCCTAGTACAATATAAGTACTCCCTGACCCCAAGTAAGTTACCCTAGTCCCATATAAGTACTCCCTGACCCCAAACGAGTTACCCTAGCCCCTTTATAAGTACTCCCTGACCACAAGTGAGTTACCCTAGTCCCACATAATTACACCCTAACCCTAAGTGAGTTACCCTTATCACATATAAGTACTCCCTGTTCCTAAGTGAGTTACCCTAGTCACATATAAGTACTCCCTGACCACAAGTGAGTTGCGCTAGCCCCTATATAAGTACTCCCTGACCCCAAGAATGGTACCCTAGTCCCATATAAGTACTCCCTGACCCAAAGTGTGTTACACTAGCCCCTTTATAAGTACTCCCTGACCCAAAGCGAGTAACCCTAGTCCCATATAAGTACTCCCTGACCCCAAGCGAGTTACCCTAGTCCTATATAAGTATTCCCTGACCCCAAGTGAGTTACCTTAGTCCCATATAGGTACTCCCTTACCCCAATTGAGTTACCCTAGTCCCATATAAGTACTCCCTGACCCCAATAGAGTTACACTAGTCCCATATAAGTACTCCCATACCCTAAGTGAGTTACCCTAGTCCCATATAAGTACTCCCTGACCCCAAGTGAGTTACACTAGTCCCATATAAGTACACCCCGACCCCAAGTGAGTTACCCTAGTCCCATATAAGTACTCCCTGACCCCAAGTGAGTTACACTAGTCCCATATAAGTACTCCCTGACCCAAAGTGAGTTACCCAAGACACTTTATTATTATTCCCTGACCCCAAGCGAGTTACCGTAGCCCCTTTATAAGTACTCCCTGACCCCAAGTGATTTACCCTAGTCCCATATAAGTACTCCCTGACCCTAAGTGAGTTACCCTTATCACATATAAGTACTCCCTGACCCTAATTGAGTTACCCTAGTCCCATATAAGTACTCCCTGACCCCAAGTGAGTTACACTAGTCCCATATAAGTACTCCCCGACCCCAAGTGAGTTACCCTAGTCCCATATAAGTACTCCCTGACCCCAAGTGAGTTACACTAGCCCCATATAAGTACTCCCTGACCCAAAGTGAGTTACCCAAGACACTTTATTATTATTCCCTGACCCCAAGCGAGTTACCGTAGCCCCTTTATAAGTACTCCCTGACCCCAAGTGATTTACCCTAGTCCCATATTAAGTACTCCCTGACCCTAAGTGAGTTACCCTTATCACATATAAGTACTCCCTGACCCTAATTGAGTTACTCTAGTCACATATAAGTACTCCCTGACCCCAAGTGAGTTACCCTAGTGCCATATAAGTACTCCCTGACCCAATGCGAGTTACCCTAGTCCCATATAAGTACTCCCTGACCCCAAGTGAGTTACACTAGTCCCATATGAGTACACCCTGACCCCAAGTGAGTTACCCTAGTCACATATAAGTACTCCCTGACCCCAAGTGAGTTACACTAGTCCCATATAAGTACTCCCTGACCCCAAGTGAGTTACCCTAGTCCCATATAAGTACTCCCTTACTCCAAGTGAGTTACCCTAGTACAATATAAGTACTCCCAGACCCCAAGTAAGTTACCCTAGTCCCATATAAGTACTCCCTGACCACAAACGAGTTACCCTAGCCCCTTTGTAAGTACTCCCTGACCCCAAGTGAGTTACCATAGCCCCTTTATAAGTACTCCCACACACAAAGTGAGTTACCCTATCCTCTTTATAAGTACTCCCTGACCACAAGTGAGTTACCCTAGTCCCAAATAAGTACACCCTGACCCCAAGTGAGTTACCCTAGTCCTAAATAAATACTCCCTGACCCAAAGGGAGTTACCCAAGACCCTTCATTATTACTCCCTGACCCCAAGTATGGTATCCTAGTGCCATATAAGTACTCCCTGATCCCAAGTGAGTTACACTAGTCCCATATAAGTACTCCCCGACCCCAAGTGAGTTACACTAGTACAATATAAGTACTCCCTGACCCCAAGTAGGTTACCCTAGTCCCAAATAAGTACTCCCTGACCCAAAGTGAGTTACCCAAGACACTTTATTATTACTCCCTGACCCCAAGCGAGTTACCGTACCCCTTTATAAGTACTCCCTGACCCCAAGTGATTTACCCTAGTCCCATATAAGTACTCCCTGACCCCAAGTGAGTTACACTAGTCCCATATAAGTACTCCCCGACCCCAAGTGAGTTACACTAGTACAATATAAGTACTCCCTGACCCCAAGTAGGTTACCCTAGTCCCAAATAAGTACTCCCTGACCCAAAGTGAGTTACCCAAGACCCTTTATTATTACTCCCTGACCCCAAGTAAGTTACCCTAGTCCCAAATATGTACTCCCTGACCCCAAGTGAGTTACACTAGTCCCATATAAGTACTCCCCGACCCCAAGTGAGTTACACTAGTACAATATAAGTACTCCCTGACCCCAAGTAGGTTACCCTAGTCCCAAATAAGTACTCCCTGACCCAAAGTGAGTTACCCAAGACACTTTATTATTACTCCCTGACCCCAAGCGAGTTACCGTAGCCCCTTTATAAGTACTCCCTGACCCAATGCGAGTTACCCTAGTCCCATATGAGTACACCCTGACCCCAAGTGAGTTACCCTAGTCACATATAAGTACTCCCTGACCCCAAGTGAGTTACCCTAGTACAATATAAGTACTCCCTGACCCCAAGTAAGTTACCCTAGTCCCATATAAGTACTCCCTGTCCCCAAGTGAGTTACCCTAGTCCCATATAAGTACTCCCTGACCCCAAATAAGTTACCTGGTCCCAAATAAGTACTCCCTGACGCAAAGTGAGTTACCCAAGTCCCTTTATTATTACTCCCTGACCCGAAGAGAGTTACCCTAGTCCCAAATATGTACTCCCTGACCCAAAGTGATTTACCCTAGTCCCATATAAATACTCCCTGACCCTAAGTGAGTTACCCTTATCACATATAAGTACTCCCTGACCCTAATTGAGTTACCCTAGTGCCATATAAGTACTCCCTGACCCAATGCGAGTTACCCTAGTCCCATATGAGTACACCCTGACCCCAAGTGAGTTACCCTAGTCACATATAAGTACTCCCTGACCCCAAGTGAGTTACCCTAGTACAATATAAGTACTCCCTGACCCCAAGTAAGTTACCCTAGTCCCATATAAGTACTCCCTGACCCCAAGCGAGTTACCCTAGCCCCCTTATAAGTACTCCCTGTCCCCAAGTGAGTTACCCTAGTCCCATTAAGGTATTCCCTGACCCCAAGTGAATTACCTTAGTCCCATATAAGTACTCCCAGACCCCAAGTAAGTTACCCTAGTCCCATATAAGTACTCCATGATACCAAGTAAGTTACCCTAGTCCCATATAAGTACTCCCTGACCCCAAATAAGTTACCCTGGTCCCAAATAAGTACTCCCTGACGCAAAGTGAGTTACCCAAGTCCCTTTATTATTACTCCCTGACCCGAAGAGAGTTACCCTAGTCCCATATAAGTACTCGCTGACCCCTAGTGAGTTACCCTAGTACCTTATAAGTACTCCCTGACCCCAAACGAGTTACCCTAGCCCCTTTATAAGTACTCCCTGACCCCAAGTGAGTTACCCTTATCACATATAAGCACTCCCTGACCCAAAATGAGTTACCCTAGTCCCATATAAGTACTCCCTGAGCACAAGTGAGTTACCCTAGTCCCATATAAGTACTCCCTGACCCAAGTGAATTACCCTAGTCCAATATAAGTACTCCCTGACCCCATGTGAGTTACCCTAGTCCCAAATAAGTACTCCCTGACCCAAAGTGAGTTACCCTTATCACATATAAGCACTCCCTGACCCCAAGTGAGTTACCCTAGCCCCTTTATAAGTACTCCCTGACACCAAGTGAGTTACCCTAGCCTCTTTATAAGTACTCCCTGACCACAAGTGAGTTACCCTAATCCCATATAAGTACACCCTGACCCAAAGTGAGTTACCCAAGACACTTTATTATTACTCCCTGACCCCAAGCGAGTTACCGTAGCCCCTTTATAAGTACTCCCTGACCCCAAGTGATTTACCCTAGTCCCATATAAGTACTCCCTGACCCTAAGTGAGTTACCCTTATCACATATAAGTACTGCCTGACCCTAATTGAGTTACTCTAGTCACCTAAAAGTATTCCCTGACCCCAAGTGAGTTACCCTAGTGCCATATAAGTACTCCCTGACCCAATGCGAGTTACCCTAGTCCCATATAAGTACTCCCTGACCCCAAGTGAGTTACACTAGTCCCATATGAGTACACCCTGACCCCAAGTGAGTTACCCTAGTCACATATAAGTACTCCCTGACCCCAAGTGAGTTACCTTAGTACAATATAAGTACTCCCTGACCCCAAGTGAGTTACCCTAGTCCCATATAAGTACTCCATGATCCCAAGTGAGTTACCCTAGTCCCATATAAGTACTCCCTGACCCCAATAGAGTTACACTAGTCCCATATAAGTACTCCCAGACCCTAAGTGAGTTACCCTAGTACCATATAAGTACTCCCTGACCCCAAGTGAGTTACACTAGTCCCATATAAGTACTCCCCGACCCCAAGTGAGTTACACTAGTACAATATAAGTACTCCCTGACCCCAAGTAGGTTACCCTAGTCCCAAATAAGTACTCCCTGACCCAAAGTGAGTTACCCAAGACCCTTTATTATTACTCCCTGACCCCAAGTAAGTTACCCTAGTCCCAAATATGTACTCCCTGACCCTAAGTGAGTTACCCAAGACACTTTATTATTACTCCCTGACCCCAAGCGAGTTACCCTAGCCCCTTTATAAGTACTCCCTGACCCCAAGTGATTTACGCTAGTCCCATATAAGTACTCCCTGACCCTAAGTGAGTTACCCTTATCACATATAAGTACTCCCTGACCCTAATTGAGTTACTCTAGTCACATATAAGTACTCCCTGACCCCAAGTGAGTTACCCTAGTGCCATATAAGTACTCCCTGACCCAATGCGAGTTACCCTAGTCCCATATAAGTACTCCCTGACCCCAAGTGAGTTACACTAGTCCCAAATAAGTACTCCCTGACCCAAAGTGAGTTACCCAAGACCCTATTATTACTCCCTGACCCCAAGTAAGTTTCCCTAGTCCCAAAGAAGTACTCCCTGAACCAAAGTGAGTTACCCAAGAAACTTTATTATTACACCCTGACCCCAAGCGAGTTACCCTAGCCCCCTTATAAGTACTCCCTGACCCCAAGTGAGTTACCCTAGTCCCACATAAGTACACCCTAACCCTAAGTGAGTTACCCTTATCACATATAAGTACTCCCTGTCCCTAAGTGAGTTACCCTAGTCACATATAAGTACTCCCTGACCACAAGTGAGTTGCCCTAGCCCCTATATAAGTACTCCCTGACCCCAAGAATGGTACCCTAGTCCCATATAAGTACTCCCTGACCCAAAGTGTGTTACACTAGCCCCTTTATAAGTACTCCCTGACCCAAAGCGAGTAACCCTAGTCCCATATAAGTACTCCCTGACCCCAAGCGAGTTACCCTAGTCCTATATAAGTATTCCCTGACCCCAAGTGAGTTACCTTAGTCCCATATAGGTACTCCCTTACCCCAATTGAGTTACCCTAGTCCCATATAAGTACTCCCTGACCCCAATAGAGTTACACTAGTCCCATATAAGTACTCCCATACCCTAAGTGAGTTACCCTAGTCCCATATAAGTACTCCCTGACCCCAAGTGAGTTACACTAGTCCCATATAAGTACTCCCCGACCCCAAGTGAGTTACACTAGTACAATATAAGTACTCCCTGACCCCAAGTAGGTTACCCTAGTCCCAAATAAGTACTCCCTGACCCAAAGTGAGTTACCCAAGACCCTTTATTATTACTCCCTGACCCCAAGTAAGTTACCCTAGTCCCAAATATGTACTCCCTGACCCAAAGTGAGTTACCCAAGACACTTTATTATTACTCCCTGACCCCAAGCGAGTTACCGTAGCCCCTTTATAAGTACTCCCTGACCCCAAGTGATTTACCCTAGTCCCATATAAGTACTCCCTGACCACAAGTGAGTTACCCTAGTCCCACATAAGTACACCCTAACCCTAAGTGAGTTACCCTTATCACATATAAGTACTCCCTGTCCCTAAGTGAGTTACCCTAGTCACATATAAGTACTCCCTGACCACAAGTGAGTTGCGCTAGCCCCTATATAAGTACTCCCTGACCCCAAGAATGGTACCCTAGTCCCATATAAGTACTCCCTGACCCAAAGTGTGTTACACTAGCCCCTTTATAAGTACTCCCTGACCCAAAGCGAGTAACCCTAGTCCCATATAAGTACTCCCTGACCCCAAGCGAGTTACCCTAGTCCTATATAAGTATTCCCTGACCCCAAGTGAGTTACCTTAGTCCCATATAGGTACTCCCTTACCCCAATTGAGTTACCCTAGTCCCATATAAGTACTCCCTGACCCCAATAGAGTTACACTAGTCCCATATAAGTACTCCCATACCCTAAGTGAGTTACCCTAGTCCCATATAAGTACTCCCTGACCCCAAGTGAGTTACACTAGTCCCATATAAGTACTCCCCGACCCCAAGTGAGTTACCCTAGTCCCATATAAGTACTCCCTGACCCCAAGTGAGTTACACTAGTCCCATATAAGTACTCCCTGACCCAAAGTGAGTTACCCAAGACACTTTATTATTATTCCCTGACCCCAAGCGAGTTACCGTAGCCCCTTTATAAGTACTCCCTGACCCCAAGTGATTTACCCTAGTCCCATATAAGTACTCCCTGACCCTAAGTGAGTTACCCTTATCACATATAAGTACTCCCTGACCCTAATTGAGTTACTCTAGTCACATATAAGTACTCCCTGACCCCAAGTGAGTTACCCTAGTGCCATATAAGTACTCCCTGACCCAATGCGAGTTACCCTAGTCCCATATAAGTACTCCCTGACCCCAAGTGAGTTACACTAGTCCCATATGAGTACACCCTGACCCCAAGTGAGTTACCCTAGTCACATATAAGTACTCCCTGACCCCAAGTGAGTTACCCTAGTACAATATAAGTAATCCCTGACCCCAAGTAAGTTACCCTAGTCCCATATAAGTACTCCATGATCCCAAGTGAGTTACCCTAGTCCCATATAAGTACTCCCTGACCCCAAGTGAGTTACACTAGTCCCATATAAGTACTCCCTGACCCCAAGTGAGTTACCCTAGTCCCATATAAGTACTCCCTTACTCCAAGTGAGTTACCCTAGTACAATATAAGTACTCCCAGACCCCAAGTAAGTTACCCTAGTCCCATATAAGTACTCCCTGACCACAAACGAGTTACCCTAGCCCCTTTGTAAGTACTCCCTGACCCCAAGTGAGTTACCATAGCCCCTTTATAAGTACTCCCACACACAAAGTGAGTTACCCTATCCTCTTTATAAGTACTCCCTGACCACAAGTGAGTTACCCTAGTCCCAAATAAGTACACCCTGACCCCAAGTGAGTTACCCTAGTCCTAAATAAATACTCCCTGACCCAAAGGGAGTTACCCAAGACCCTTCATTATTACTCCCTGACCCCAAGTATGGTATCCTAGTGCCATATAAGTACTCCCTGATCCCAAGTGAGTTACACTAGTCCCATATAAGTACTCCCCGACCCCAAGTGAGTTACACTAGTACAATATAAGTACTCCCTGACCCCAAGTAGGTTACCCTAGTCCCAAATAAGTACTCCCTGACCCAAAGTGAGTTACCCAAGACACTTTATTATTACTCCCTGACCCCAAGCGAGTTACCGTAGCCCCTTTATAAGTACTCCCTGACCCCAAGTGATTTACCCTAGTCCCATATAAGTACTCCCTGACCCTAAGTGAGTTACCCTTATCACATATAAGTACTCCCTGACCCTAATTGAGTTACTCTAGTCACATATAAGTACTCCCTGACCCCAAGTGAGTTACCCTAGTGCCATATAAGTACTCCCTGACCCAATGCGAGTTACCCTTTTTTTTTTTTTTTTTTTTTTTTTTTCCGACGCTTTGCGAGGTAGGGGGAAACTTCTTAAAGCCTTACGGCTTGTTAAGTACTTCCGGCGGCCGATGTTTTGACCAGAGGTTATGTGGGATTCTAACCCACCAAAACCCCCTACCTGCCCCCCTACCCGGTACCAAGCATAGCTTATAACATCAGGTAGGAGGGTATACGCTCTACTCTACGACCGTATGCGGTCATCCCAAGACAAACAAAAACCCCAGACTCTACCCCACCCCAGAGGAGAGAGCAGCAGACTCCTCAGCTCGGACTCTACTGTCCTTGGAGGTGAGGACCCTAACCGAGAAGCTGGAAAATGCATTCCAAGCTCTCGGCGTACTCGTAACATGGGACACAAGGGTCTCCACCTCCAACGAGGGCACACCTAAAGCATCACAGAGTTCTGCTCTTTCGCATTCCCACAGGGGACACCACAACAGCGTGTGCTCCGCCGTATCTGCGACCGGATTCGGGGAGCACCAGCAGTCGGGAGTCGCCCTGCGGCCCACCCTCGCGCGATGACTCATGAAACTACCATGCCCCAGGAGCATCTGGGAAACATGGTAGTTCAAGCTTCTACAATTAGCAGCCAGCCAGGACCGGATGTCCGGGATGAGGCGGTGGGTCCACCTACCCCGACCATCCAAGTCCCATGCTGCCTGCCATCTCTCTACTAAATTAGCCCTCGCCAATCTCCGCGCTTCGGCCACGCCAGCCGAGGAGCCACCCGCACGCGACGCATCGTACACCTCCCTGCGCTCCAAAGCTAAAAGATGGGCCGGTGGTATGCCCGAGATTACTAATAGCGCACAGGACGAAGCCGTACGACACGCGCGGGAAACCCTCAGCGCCATGACCCTCTGCGCGGAGATTAGGGACCTCGCAATGGTTGGGCGAGAGGCAGCCTCAGCCCAGCAAGGCGCCCCGTAAAGAAGAATGCTGTGCACTAAATTCGTGTACAACATCCTTCCCGAGACCCCCGACCCACCCACGTTCGGCAATAAATTACTCAACGCCCACCCAGACTTTTTGGCTTTTCCCACCATGCAATCAATGTGAAACTTGAAGGAAAGACGACGATCCAACCACACACCGAGGTATTTCGCCCGCGGGGAGACGGAAACCGTCTCGCCCCCGACCGAAAACCGCGGAGCCCGATCAGATCGCCTCCTAGAGAAGAAAACAGCCTCCGATTTAGAGACGTTCACCTCCAGGTTCCTCCCCTCAAGCCACAGAACGATACGCGACAAAGCCCTGTTAGCCTTCAACTGCAAGGACCCGACGCTTCCCGCAGACACACACAATGCCGTATCGTCCGCGTAACAAGTCAACGTGCAGCCCTCCGGGAGACTCAACCGCAGCAGACCGTCGAAACAAATGTTCCACAGGAGAGGTCCTAAGACCGATCCCTGCGGAACACCCGCCCCAACGCGCCACTGCCGTCCAGCGCACTCAATGACCCGGTCCCCCAGGTAACTGCGGACTATATCCACAATCACCCCCGGGACCGCGCCATTGGCGGCCAGGGCCTCCAAGATGGCCGCATGCGACACAGAATTGAACGCGTTCTTAATGTCGAGAAGGATTACGGCCACGCGTTTGCTCCGGTACACAGACCCCCGAAGGGCGATCCGAATAAAATTCTGGACAGCCGATACGGCATCCATGGTACTTCTACCAGGACGGAACCCGTATTGACCGTCCGCGAGAGGTGCGACCCCCTCATAAACCTCCGTAAGACGAGCGACAACTACCCTCTCGAACAACTTCCCCACCACCGGTTGGAGAGATATGGGTCTGAAGCCCCCGATCCCTTTCGGGATTAGGACAACCCTCGCCCTCCTCCAGATAGCGAGAAAGTCGCCGAGTTCCAGGCAGCTGTTGAACAACCGGGCAAAATCAGCGGGGCAGCTCATTGCTGCAACCTTAACCACTTCCGGGAGAATGCTATCGACACCAGGGGCCCCCTTTGCAGGGGACCTCCCGGCAGCCATGACAATCTCTGCTTCCGTGATGAGATCAGACTCCAAGATCGGCCTGGTGTTACCGCGAACCACGAATGGAACGCCCCCAGGCCTCACTTGCGACGTCGAGAAAAGACTCTCAATCGCAACCACCGTCTCAGACTCCGTCAGACTAGCAGATGTCTGTCTCTTCAATCTCTTGTAGGCCACCCAGAAGGGGCGACCCCAAGGATCTGCCTCCACTTCATTCACCAGCGCCAACCATGCGGCCCGCTTCCTCTCGCGTATAGCGGAGGAGAAAGCGGTTCTCGCCGACTTATAGGCTTCGCGCAAGTGAACTTCCGTATTGGCACCCCTCGACCTCGACCACCTCCTGCGGGCAGCATTCGCTGCCTTACGGAGACGGTCGAGGTCCTCACACCACCAATACGCTGCTTTCCAGCGCTTGGCAGTTCCGTGAGCCCTGGGCATAGAAGCGTCGGACGCCCCGACGAGTCTCCGGAGATAACCCTCCGGCGAGACGCCCGAGCCATCACCGCCGACGTCCGCCCCGGCCCTCCCCCGCCCGGACGGAGGGGAAGCCGAGCTGCTCGAGGCTATTCCCCACGCAAATGCCAATTCGCATAAGAGTGGGTCGAACCTCGAGCGAACCCAGCGCACCCCCCGCTCCGGCGAGGCAGGGCCAGGACCCCCATCCGTGAGAATCCACTGGATGAAGCGGTGATCGCTCAGAGTCTCGTCATCGAGCATCTCCCAAGAGACTACTCTCGAGGCGATCGACGACGATACCCAGGTGAGATCTATTATACTACCACGGTCGCCTGAGACGAAGGTCGGAGAACGACCTCGGTTGAGCAATGTCAACCCGAGCTGACCGCCCCATTCCTCAACAAGCTCTCCACGTCGGTTAGTGCAACCGGATCCCCATGATGTCGACCACGAGTTGAAGTCTCCACCAATGAGGACCGGAACCCCATGCTCCCTGACACTCCCCGCCAAGTCCTCCAGGAAAGCCTCGAACTCCCCGATGGGGGCATTAGGGGTAAAGTAAACACTGTACACCCTAATGTCCCCAACGAGAGACGAACAAAACCCACGACCGGACGAGACGGATGCCAGTTTGCACGAAGCACCGGGCAGCATAGCCGAATCCCCCCCGACATCCTCCAAGCCGGTGCTTGAGAAATTACTATTCCTATGCTGCTCTGAGACAAGGCAGACCGTGTACTCGCCAGAGTACGTGCAATGGACGGCCAAGTCCTGAGCAGATCGCGAACGATTGACATTGATCTGGAGACCCTTCATGTACGTCTCGATCCTCTCCACACCCCGATCGATCCGCACGCTGAAGAGCCCCCAGCGTGATCATGCGCAAGCCCCGAGTCCCTACAGGCGAGACAACAAGGAGAACCCCTACAACTGGCAGAGGCATGACCCCCCTCCCCGCATCTCCAACACAGCCCCGAACGGTCTGTGCTGAATTTGCAGCTACCCGAGGTGTGACCGAAGTGGTGACACCTCTTGCACCGTACGATACTGGTCGCAGGGCGAACCCTGCAGACCACCCACCCAACGCGAACGCGCCCAAGCCGCAACAACTTGCCAGCCACCTCGGGTGGCATGGAAGCGCCGACGGCCCAGGAGCCCCCACCAGTTCTTCGCGGCGCGGAGACTCTAACCCCGGCTGCCTCCTCGCCCAGTGCGGCCAGAAGGGCCGCACGCACATCCTCCCCGGTCGAAACCCCATCGAGGTCCCGGATCTCCACCCTCTCCATCGGAGAGAGAGCAGAGACCGGAATCCCGTTACCCAACGCCTCCGCGAGCGTGGACGCGGAGCCCCCTCCCTTATTCAGCTCAATCAGGAGGTCTCCCCTGCGAGTCCTCCTGATCGACCTGACCTCAACCCCGACCTTACCGGGGTCCACCCTTTCCTTCAGCAACCTCATCGCCCCCCATACCCATCCGACCCGCACGCTACGAGCACGGCCTGGGCACGGGGACGACGAGGAGGTCCCCCAACCCTACCCGAATGAGGAGGACGGGATATCGGGGCCGGCCCCAAATCCCTCCTCCCCTTTCCCTTCCGCCCAGCCACGACCGACCATTGCACCCCCTCCTCCTGCGGAGGAGATGCCGTAGCCACTGGTGTCGGGCCAGCTGCCCCAGAGGCCCCCTCCTTCGGCGGAGAAGGCGTCCCCAGGGCAGCTCCCCTTTTCGCGCCCCTTTCCCTATTGCCGCTTCCACCCGACTTAATCGAAACCCCCCTCCCCCCTTTAGAAGTCGGTGGAAGCGGAAGCGACGTCTGCGTACCCTTATTCTTCAGCGCTGGCCGTTGCACCTCTTCTCGCGCTTCGTCCCGCTCCCTCGTCTCAAGAAGCACAGGGAGAAGTGACCCACAATCCTGGGTCGCAGCTCCCTGCACCTCCTGCACAGCGGAGACGACGAGATCCCGCAGGTCCCTCACTTTTCCCTGGATGCTCCTCTTGACGCCCTTTCTCCCGTCCGTGAGTCCAAGAAGCTCCGTCATTGCTACTGACATACGCTGGATGAGCGTATGCAGTTCCTGCGCACTTTTGTCACGGGCCTCCAGGCGCAGCCGCACCTCCTCCAAGTCCATGGCTCTGGAGCCCGATCCTGCGCTAACGCCGTTACCTGTAGGGGAAGAATAAGAAGAAGTTTGGTTTTCCATAAATTAATAAATAATCACCAGCATGCGGAGCGTCTCCGAACGCGCCGCCTCAGGAAGTGGAGGGGTGATCACCATGATGCCTACCTCCATCAGACACCATGGCTTGGGTCTCAAGCCCGGGGACAAACATCCAGGCCGCCTTACACCTTCTTCCATCACTGGCATTCCGCATACCTCCGTGGGCAGACGGTGCGTAGACACCGGGATCCGACACGAGCACGACCTTACTGGAATCATCCACACATCCCTTTCGGGCAGTGTCAACACAGAGGCCGTACCCGTGTCCCCTGAAATGGGTGAAATGAGAAAAGTGATGTTATGGGGCCCTCGTCCGGAATCCGTACGACGGCAGATGACACATGAGAATGAAATGAGGCGAGGGTGAGAATACCATTTTGGTTCGCGACTGCTTATTCGTCCGTATGAAACGGCTTATTTCGCAGCTAACCGGCATATCTGTCGGCCGTCCCCTTATCCGCCACCCGGGGACGCGCCTGGTAGCGTGGTAAACCGCCCCAGGAATGCGAGTTACCCTAGTCCCATATAAGTACTCCCTGACCCCAAGTGAGTTACACTAGTCCCATATGAGTACACCCTGACCCCAAGTGAGTTACCCTAGTCACATATAAGTACTCCCTGACCCCAAGTGAGTTACCCTAGTACAATATAAGTACTCCCTGACCCCAAGTAAGTTACCCTAGTCCCATATAAGTACTCCATGATCCCAAGTGAGTTACCCTAGTCCCATATAAGTACTCCCTGACCCCAAGTGAGTTACAATAGTCCCATATAAGTACTCCCTGACCCCAATTGAGTTACCCTAGTCCCATATAAGTACTCCCTTACTCCAAGTGAGTTACCCTAGTACAATATAAGTACTCCCAGACCCCAAGTAAGTTACCCTAGTCCCATATAAGTACTCCCTGACCCCAAGTGAGTTACACTCTTCCCATATGAGTACACCCTGACCCCAAGTGAGTTACCCTAGTCACATATAAGTACTCCCTGACCCCAAGTGAGTTACCCTAGTACAATATAAGTACTCCCTGACCCCAAGTAAGTTACCCTAGTCCCATATAAGTACTCCATGATCCCAAGTGAGTTACCCTAGTCCCAAATAAGTACACCCTGACCCCAAGTGAGTTACACTAGTCCCATATAAGTACTCCCTGACCCCAAGTGAGTTACCCTAGTCCCATATAAGTACTCCCTTACTCCAAGTGAGTTACCCTAGTCCCATATAAGTACTCCCTGACCCCAAGTGAGTTACACTAGTCCCATATGAGTACACCCTGACCCCAAGTGAGTTACCCTAGTCACATATAAGTACTCCCTGACCCCAAGTGAGTTACCCTAGTACAATATAAGTACTCCCTGACCCCAAGTAAGTTACCCTAGTCCCATATAAGTACTCCCTTACTCCAAGTGAGTTACCCTAGTACAATATAAGTACTCCCAGACCCCAAGTAAGTTACCCTAGTCCCATATAAGTACTCCCTGACCCCAAACGAGTTACACTAGCCCCTTTATAAGTACTCCCTGACCCCAAGTGAGTTACCATAGCCCCTTTATAAGTACTCCCTCACACAAAGTGAGTTATCCTAGCCTCTTTATAAGTACTCCCTGACCACAAGTGAGTTACCCTAGTCCCAAATAAGTACACCCTGACCCCAAGTGAGTTACCCTAGTCCTAAATAAATACTCCCTGACCCAAAGGGAGTTACCCAAGACCCTTCATTATTACTCCCTGACCCCAAGTATGGTATCCTAGTGCCATATAAGTACTCCCTGATCCCAAGTGAGTTACACTAGTCCCATATAAGTACTCCCCGACCCCAAGTGAGTTACACTAGTACAATATAAGTACTCCCTGACCCCAAGTAGGTTACCCTAGTCCCAAATAAGTACTCCCTGACCCAAAGTGAGTTACCCAAGACCCTTTATTATTACTCCCTGACCCCAAGTAAGTTACCCTAGTCCCAAATATGTACTCCCTGACCCAAAGTGAGTTACCCAAGACACTTTATTATTACTCCCTGACCCCAAGCGAGTTACCGTAGCCCCTTTATAAGTACTCCCTGACCCCAAGTGATTTACCCTAGTCCCATATAAGTACTCCCTGACCCTAAGTGAGTTACCCTTATCACATATAAGTACTCCCTGACCCTAAGTGAGTTACCCCAGTCACATATAAGTACTCCCTGAACCCAAGTGAGTTCCCCTAGTCCCTTTATAAGTACTCCCTGACGCCAAGTATGGTACCCTAGTCCCATATAAGTACTCCCTGACTCCCAAGTGAGTTACCCTAGCCCCATTATAAGTACTCTCTGACCCCAAGTGAGTTACCCTAGTCCCATATGAGTACTCCCTGACACCCAAGTGAGTTACCCAAGTCCCTTATAAGTACTCCCTGACCCCAAGTAAGGTACCCTAGTCCCACATAAGTACCCCCTGACCCCAAGTGAGTTACCCTGGTACTATATAAGTTCAAGTTAACCCCAAAGTGAGTTACCCTAGTACCATATAAGTACTCCCTAACCCAAAGCGAGTTACCCTAGTCCCATATAAGTACTCCCTGTCCCCAAGTGAGTTAACCTAGCCCCTTTATATGTACTCCCTGACCACAAGTGAGTTACCCTAGTCCCATATTAGTACTCCCTGTCCCCAAGTGAGTTACCCTAGTCCCATTAAGGTATTCCCTGACCCCAAGTGAATTACCTTAGTCCCACAGAGGTACTCCCTTACCCCAATTGAGTTACCCTAGTCCCATATAAGTACTCCCTGACCCCAAGTAAGTTACCCTAGTCCCAAATAAGTACTCCCTGACCCAAAGTGAGTTACCCAAGACCCTATTATTACTCCCTGACCCCAAGTAAGTTTCCCTAGTCCCAAAGAAGTACTCCCTGAACCAAAGTGAGTTACCCAAGAAACTTTATTATTACACCCTGACCCCAATCGAGTTACCCTAGCCCCCTTATAAGTACTCCCTGTCCCCAAGTGAGTTACCCTAGTCCCATTAAGGTATTCCCTGACCCCAAGTGAATTACCTTAGTCCCATATAAGTACTCCCTGACCCCAAGTGAGTTACCCTTATCACATATAAGCACTCCCTGACCCCAAGTGAGTTACCATAGCCCCTTTATAAGTACTCCCTGACACAAAGTGAGTTACCCTATCCTCTTTATAAGTACTCCCTGACCACAAGTGAGTTACCCTAGTCCCATATAAGTACACCCTGACCCCAAGTGAGTTACCCTAGTCCTAAATAAGTACTCCCTGACCCAAAGGGAGTTACCCAAGACCCTTCATTATTACTCCCTGACCCAAAATGAGTTACCCTAGTCCCATATAAGTACTCCCTGAGCACAAGTGAGTTACCCTAGTCCCATATAAGTACTCCCTGACCCCAAGTGAATTACCCTAGTACAATATAAGTACTCCATGATACCAAGTAAGTTACCCTAGTCCCATATAAGTACTCCCTGACCCCAAATAAGTTGCCCTAGTCCCATATAAGTACTCCCTTACCCCAAGTGAGTTACCGTAGTACAACATAAGTACTCCCAGACCCCAAGTAAGTTACCCTAGTCCCATATAATTACTCCATGATACCAAGTAAGTTACCCTAGTCCCATATAAGTACTCCCTGACCCCAAATAAGTTACCCTGGTCCCAAATAAGTACTCCCTGACGCAAAGTGAGTTACCCAAGACCCTTTATTATTACTCCCTGACCCCAAGAGAGTTACCCTAGTCCCATATAAGTACTCGCTGACCCCTAGTAAGTTACCCTAGTACCTTATAAGTACTCCCTGACCCCAAACGAGTTACCCTAGCCCCTTTATAAGTACTCCCTGACCCCAAGTGAGTTACCCTTATCACATATAAGCACTCCCTGACCCCAAGTGAGTTACCATAGCCCCTTTATAAGTACTCCCTGACACAAAGTGAGTTACCCTATCCTCTTTATAAGTAGTCCCTGACCACAAGTGAGTTACCCTAGTCCCATATAAGTACACCCTGACCCCAAGTGAGTTACCCTAGTCCTAAATAAGTACTCCCTGACCCAAAGGGAGTTTCCCAAGACCCTTCATTATTACTCCCTGACCCAAAATGAGTTACCCTAGTCCCATATAAGTACTCCCTGAGCACAAGTGAGTTACCCTAGTCCCATATAAGTACTCCCTGACCCCAAGTGAATTACCCTAGTACAATATAAGTACTCCCCTGACCCCATGTGAGTTACCCTAGTCCCAAATAAGTACTCCCTGACCCAAAGTGAGTTACCCTTATCACATATAAGCACTCCCTGACCCCAAGTGAGTTACCCTAGCCCCTTTATAAGTACTCCCTGACACCAAGTGAGTTAACCTAGCCTCTTTATAAGTACTCCCTGACCACAAGTGAGTTACCCTAGTCCCATATAAGTACTTCCTGACACAAAGTGAGTTACCCAAGCCCCTTTATTAGTACACCCTCACCCTAAGTGAGTTATCCTAGTCACATATAAGTACTCCCTGACACCAATTGAGTTACCCTAGTACCTTATAAGTACTCCCTGACCCCAAGCGAGTTACCCAAGCCCCTTTATAAGTACACCCTGACCCCAAATGAGTTACCCTTATCACATATAAGTACTCCCTGACCCTAAGTGAGTTACCCCAGTCACATATAAGTACTCCCTGAACCCAAGTGAGTTCCCCTAGTCCCTTTATAAGTACTCCCTGACGCCAAGTATGGTACCCTAGTCCCATATAAGTACTCCCTGACTCCCAAGTGAGTTACCCTAGCCCCATTATAAGTACTCTCTGACCCCAAGTGAGTTACCCTAGTCCCATATGAGTACTCCCGGACACCCAAGTGAGTTACCCAAGTCCCTTATAAGTACTCCCTGACCCCAAGTAAGGTACCCTAGTTCCACATAAGTACCCCCCTGACCCCAAGTGAGTTACCCTGGTACTATATAAGTTCAAGTTAACCCCAAAGTGAGTTACCCTAGTACCATATAAGTACTCCCTAACCCAAAGCGAGTTACCCTAGTCCCATATAAGTCCTCCCTGACCCCAAGTGAGTTACCCTAGCCCCTTTATATGTACTCCCTGATCACAAGTGAGTTACCCTAGTCCCATATAAATACTCCCTGTCCCCAAGTGAGTTACCCTAGTCCCATTAAGGTATTCCCTGACCCCAAGTGAATTACCTTAGTCCCATATAGGTACTCCCTTACCCCAATTGAGTTACCCTAGTCCCATATAAGTACTCCCTGACCCCAAGTAAGTTACCCTAGTCCCAAATAAGTACTCCCTGACCCAAAGTGAGTTACCCAAGACCCTATTATTACTCCCTGACACCCAAGTGAGTTACCCAAGTCCCTTATAAGTACTCCCTGACCCCAAGTAAGGTACCCTAGTCCCACATAAGTACCCCCTGACCCCAAGTGAGTTACCCTGGTACTATATAAGTTCAAGTTAACCCCAAAGTGAGTTACCCTAGTACCATATAAGTACTCCCTAACCCAAAGCGAGTTACCCTAGTCCCATATAAGTACTCCCTGTCCCCAAGTGTGTTACCCTAGTCCCATTAAGGTATTCCCTGACCCCAAGTGAATTACCTTAGTCCCATAGAGGTACTCCCTTACCCCAATTGAGTTACCCTAGTCCCATATAAGTACTCCCTGACCCCAAGTAAGTTACCCTAGTCCCAAATAAGTACTCCCTGACCCAAAGTGAGTTACCCAAGACCCTATTATTACTCCCTGACCCCAAGTAAGTTTCCCTAGTCCCAAAGAAGTACTCCCTGAACCAAAGTGAGTTACCCAAGAAACTTTATTATTACACCCTGACCCCAATCGAGTTACCCTAGCCCCCTTATAAGTACTCCCTGTCCCCAAGTGAGTTACCCTAGTCCCATTAAGGTATTCCCTGACCCCAAGTGAATTACCTTAGTCCCATATAAGTACTCCCTGACCCCAAGTGAGTTACCCTTATCACATATAAGCACTCCCTGACCCCAAGTGAGTTACCATAGCCCCTTTATAAGTACTCCCTGACACAAAGTGAGTTACCCTATCCTCTTTATAAGTACTCCCTGACCACAAGTGAGTTACCCTAGTCCCATATAAGTACACCCTGACCCCAAGTGAGTTACCCTAGTCCTAAATAAGTACTCCCTGACCCAAAGGGAGTTACCCAAGACCCTTCATTATTACTCCCTGACCCAAAATGAGTTACCCTAGTCCCATATAAGTACTCCCTGAGCACAAGTGAGTTACCCTAGTCCCATATAAGTACTCCCTGACCCCAAGTGAATTACCCTAGTACAATATAAGTACTCCATGATACCAAGTAAGTTACCCTAGTCCCATATAAATACTCCCTGACCCCAAATAAGTTACCCTAGTCCCATATAAGTACTCCCTTACCCCAAGTGAGTTACCGTAGTACAACATAAGTACTCCCAGACCCCAAGTAAGTTACCCTAGTCCCATATAAGTACTCCATGATACCAAGTAAGTTACCCTAGTCCCATATAAGTACTCCCTGACCCCAAATAAGTTACCCTGGTCCCAAATAAGTACTCCCTGACGCAAAGTGAGTTACCCAAGACCATTTATTATTACTCCCTGACCCCAAGAGAGTTACCCTAGTCCCATATAAGTACTCGCTGACCCCTAGTGAGTTACCCTAGTACCTTATAAGTACTCCCTGACCCCAAACGAGTTACCCTAGCCCCTTTATAAGTACTCCCTGACCCCAAGTGAGTTACCCTTATCACATATAAGCACTCCCTGACCCCAAGTGAGTTACCATAGCCCCTTTATAAGTACTCCCTGACACAAAGTGAGTTACCCTATCCTCTTTATAAGTACTCCCTGACCACAAGTGAGTTACCCTAGTCCCATATAAGTACACACTGACCCCAAGTGAGTTACCCTAGTCCAAAATAAGTACTCCCTGACCCAAAGGGAGTTTCCCAAGACCCTTCATTATTACTCCCTGACCCAAAATGAGTTACCCTAGTCCCATATAAGTACTCCCTGAGCACAAGTGAGTTACCCTAGTCCCATATAAGTACTCCCTGACCCCAAGTGAATTACCCTAGTACAATATAAGTACTCCCTGACCCCATGTGAGTTACCCTAGTCCCAAATAAGTACTCCCTGAACCAAAGTGAGTTACCCTTATCACATATAAGCACTCCCTGACCCCAAGTGAGTTATCCTAGCCCCTTTATAAGTACTCCCTGACACCAAGTGAGTTAACCTAGCCTCTTTATAAGTACTCCCTGACCACAAGTGAGTTACCCTAGTCCCATATAAGTACTTCCTGACACAAAGTGAGTTACCCAAGCCCCTTTATTAGTACACCCTCACCCTAAGTGAGTTATCCTAGTCACATATAAGTACTCCCTGACACCAATTGAGTTACCCTAGTACCTTATAAGTACTCCCTGACCCTAAGTGAGTTACCCCAGTCACATATAAGTACTCCCTGAACCCAAGTGAGTTCCCCTTGTCCCTTTATAAGTACTCCCTGACGCCAAGTATGGTACCCTAGTCCCATATAAGTACTCCCTGACTCCCAAGTGAGTTACCCTAGCCCCATTATAAGTACTCTCTGACCCCAAGTGAGTTACCCTAGTCCCATATGAGTACTCCCGGACACCCAAGTGAGTTACCCAAGTCCCTTATAAGTACTTCCTGACCCCAAGTAAGGTACCCTAGTCCCACATAAGTACCCCCTGACCCCAAGTGAGTTACCCTGGTACTATATAAGTTCAAGTTAACCCCAAAGTGAGTTACCCTAGTACCATATAAGTACTCCCTAACCCAAAGCGAGTTACCCTAGTCCCGTATAAGTACTCCCTGACCCCAAGTGAGTTACCCTAGCCCCTTTATATGTACTCCCTGATCACAAGTGAGTTACCCTAGTCCCATATAAATACTCCCTGTCCCCAAGTGAGTTACCCTAGTCCCATTAAGGTATTCCCTGACCCCAAGTGAATTACCTTAGTCCCATATAGGTACTCCCTTACCCCAATTGAGTTACCCTAGTCCCATATAAGTACTCCCTTACTCCAAGTGAGTTACCCTAGTACAATATAAGTACTCCCAGACCCCAAGTAAGTTACCCTAGTCCCATATAAGTACTCCCTGACCCCAAACGAGTTACCCTAGCCCCTTTATAAGTACTCCCTGACCCCAAGTGAGTTACCACAGCCCCTTTATAAGTACTCCCTCACACAAAGTGAGTTACCCTAGCCTCTTTATAAGTACTCCCTGACCACAAGTGAGTTACCCTAGTCCCAAATAAGTACACCCTGACCCCAAGTGAGTTACCCTAGTCCTAAATAAATACTCCCTGACCCAAAGGGAGTTACCCAAGACCCTTCATTATTACTCCCTGACCCCAAGTATGGTATCCTAGTGCCATATAAGTACTCCCTGATCCCAAGTGAGTTACACTAGTCCCATATAAGTACTCCCCGACCCCAAGTGAGTTACACTAGTACAATATAAGTACTCCCTGACCCCAAGTAAGGTACCCTAGTCCCACATAAGTACCCCCTGACCCCAAGTGAGTTACCCTGGTACTATATAAGTTCAAGTTAACCCCAAAGTGAGTTACCCTAGTACCATATAAGTACTCCCTAACCCAAAGCGAGTTACCCTAGTCCCATATAAGTACTCCCTGTCCCCAAGTGTGTTACCCTAGTCCCTTTATATGTACTCCCCTGACCACAAGTGAGTTACCCTAGTCCCATATAAGTACTCCCTGTCCCCAAGTGTGTTACCCTAGTCCCATTAAGGTATTCCCTGACCCCAAGTGAATTACCTTAGTCCCATAGAGGTACTCCCTTACACCAATTGAGTTACCCTAGTCCCAAATTATTACTCCCTGACCCCAAGTATGGTATCCTAGTGCCATATAAGTACTCCCTGATCCCAAGTGAGTTACACTAGTCCCATATAAGTACTCCCCGACCCCAAGTGAGTTACACTAGTACAATATAAGTACTCCCTGACCCCAAGTAGGTTACCCTAGTCCCAAATAAGTACTCCCTGACCCCAAGTGAGTTACCCCAGTCACATATAAGTACTCTCTGACCCCAAGTGAGTTACCCTAGTCCCATATGAGTACTCCCTGACACCCAAGTGAGTTACCCAAGTCCCTTATAAGTACTCCCTGACCCCAAGTAAGGTACCCTAGTCCCACATAAGTACCCCCTGACCCCAAGTGAGTTACCCTGGTACTATATAAGTTCAAGTTAACCCCAAAGTGAGTTACCCTAGTACCATATAAGTACTCCCTAACCCAAAGCGAGTTACCCCTAGTCCCATATAAGTACTCCCTGTCCCCAAGTGAGTTAACCTAGCCCCTTTATATGTACTCCCTGACCACAAGTGAGTTACCCTAGTCCCATATAAGTACTCCCTGTCCCCAAGTGTGTTACCCTAGTCCCATTAAGGTATTCCCTGACCCCAAGTGAATTACCTTAGTCCCATAGAGGTACTCCCTTACACCAATTGAGTTACCCTAGTCCCAAATAAGTACTCCCTGACCCCAAGTAAGTTACCCTAGTCCCAAATAAGTACTCCCTGACCCAAAAGTGAGTTACCCAAGACCCTATTATTACTCCCTGACCCCAAGTAAGTTTCCCTAGTCCCAAAGAAGTACTCCCTGAACCAAAGTGAGTTACCCAAGAAACTTTATTATTACACCCTGACCCCAATCGAGTTACCCTAGCCCCCTTATAAGTACTCCCTGTCCCCAAGTGAGTTACCCTAGGTCCCATTAAGGTATTCCTGACCCCAAGTGAATTACCTTAGTCCCATATAAGTACTCCCCTGACCCCAAGTGAGTTACCCTTATCACATATAAGCACTCCCTGACCCCAAGTGAGTTACCCTAGTCCCACATAAGTACACCCTAACCCTAAGTGAGTTACCCTTATCACATATAAGTACTCCTCCCCTGTCCCCTAAGTGAGTTACCCTAGTCCCATATAAGTACTCCATGATCCCAAGTGAGTTACCCTAGTCCCATATAAGTACTCCCTGACCCCAAGTGAGTTACACTAGTCCCATATAAGTACTCTCCCTGACCCCAAGTGAGTTACCCTAGTCCCATATAAGTACTCCCTTACTCAAGTGAGTTACCCTAGTACAATATAAGTACTCCCAGACCCCAAGTAAGTTACCCTAGTCCCCATATAAGTACTCCCTGACCCCAAACGAGTTACCCTAGCCCCCTTTATAAGTACTCCCTGACCCCAAGTGAGTTACCATAGCCCCTTTATAAGTACTCCCTCACACAAAGTGAGTTACCCTAGCCTCTTTATAAGTACTCCCCTGACCACAAGTGAGTTACCCTAGTCCCAAATAAGTACACCCTGACCCCAAGTGAGTTACCCTAGGTCCCTAAATAAATACTCCCTGACCCAAAGGGAGTTACCCAAGGACCCTTCATTATTACTCCCTGACCCCAAGTATGGTATCCTCGTGCCATATAAGTACTCCCTGATCCCAAGTGAGTTACACTAGTCCCATATAAGTACTCCCCGACCCCAAGTGAGTTACACTAGTACAATATAAGTACTCCCTGACCCCAAGTAGGTTACCCTAGTCCCAAATAAGTACTCCCTGACCCCAAGTGAGTACCCCAGTCACATATAAGTACTCTCTGACCCCAAGTGAGTTACCCTAGTCCCATATGAGTACTCCCTGACACCCAAGTGAGTTACCCAAGTCCCTTATAAGTACTCCCCTGACCCCAAGTAAGGTACCCTAGTCCCACATAAGTACCCCCTGACCCCAAGTGAGTTACCCTGGTACTATATAAGTTCAAGTTAACCCCAAAGTGAGTTACCCTAGTACCATATAAGTACTCCCCTAACCCAAAGCGAGTTACCCTAGTCCCATATAAGTACTCCCTGTCCCCAAGTGTGTTACCCTAGTCCCATTAAGGTATTCCCTGACCCCAAGTGAATTACCTTAGTCCCATAGAGGTACTCCCTTACCCCAATTGAGTTACCCTAGTCCCATATAAGTACTCCCTGACCCCAAGTAAGTTACCCTAGTCCCAAATAAGTACTACCCTGACCCAAAGTGAGTTACCCAAGACCCTATTATTACTCCCTGACCCCAAGTAAGTTTCCCTAGTCCCAAAGAAGTACTCCCTGAACCAAAGTGAGTTACCCAAGAAACTTTATTATTACACCCTGACCCCAATCGAGTTACCGTAGCCCCCTTATAAGTACTCCCTGTCCCCCAAGTGAGTTACCCTAGTCCCATTAAGGTATTCCCTGACCCCAAGTGAATTACCTTAGTCCCATATAAGTACTCCCCTGACCCCAAGTGAGTTACCCTTATCACATATAAGCACTCCCTGACCCCCAAGTGAGTTACCATAGCCCCTTTATAAGTACTCCCCTGACACAAAGTGAGTTACCCTATCCTCTTTATAAGTACTTCCCTGACCACAAGTGAGTTACCCTAGTCCCATATAAGTACACCCCTGACCCCAAGTGAGTTACCCTAGTCCTAAATAAGTACTCCCTGACCCAAAGGGAGTTACCCAAGACCCTTCATTATTACTTCCCTGACCCAAAATGAGTTACCCTAGTCCCATATAAGTACTCCCTGAGCACAAGTGAGTTACCCTAGTCCCCATATAAGTTACTCCCTGACCCCAAGTGAATTACCCTAGTACAATATAAGTACTCCATGATACCAAGTAAGTTACCCTAGTCCCATATAAATACTCCCTGACCCCAAATAAGTTACCCTAGTCCCATATAAGTACTCCCTTACCCCAAGTGAGTTACCGTAGTACAACATAAGTACTCCCAGACCCCAAGTAAGTTACCCTAGTCCCATATAAGTACTCCATGATACCAAGTAAGTTACCCTAGTCCCATATAAGTACTCCCTGACCCCAAATAAGTTACCACCCCAAATAAGTTACCCTGGTCCCAAATAAGTACTCCCTGACGCAAAGTGAGTTACCCAAGACCATTTATTATTACTCCCTGACCCCAAGAGAGTTACCCTAGTCCCATATAAGTACTCGCTGACCCCTAGTGAGTTACCCTAGTACCTTATAAGTACTCCCTGACCCCAAACGAGTTACCCTAGCCCCTTTATAAGTACTCCCTGACCCCAAGTGAGTTACCCTTATCACATATAAGCACTCCCTGACCCCAAGTGAGTTACCATAGCCCCTTTATAAGTACTCCCTGACACAAAGTGAGTTACCCTATCCTCTTTATAAGTACTCCCTGACCACAAGTGAGTTACCCTAGTCCCATATAAGTACACACTGACCCCAAGTGAGTTACCCTAGTCCAAAATAAGTACTCCCTGACCCAAAGGGAGTTTCCCAAGACCCTTCATTATTACTCCCTGACCCAAAATGAGTTACCCTAGTCCCATATAAGTACTCCCTGAGCACAAGTGAGTTACCCTAGTCCCATATAAGTACTCCCTGACCCCAAGTGAATTACCCTAGTACAATATAAGTACTCCCTGACCCCATGTGAGTTACCCTAGTCCCAAATAAGTACTCCCTGAACCAAAGTGAGTTACCCTTATCACATATAAGCACTCCCTGACCCCAAGTGAGTTATCCTAGCCCCTTTATAAGTACTCCCTGACACCAAGTGAGTTAACCTAGCCTCTTTATAAGTACTCCCTGACCACAAGTGAGTTACCCTAGTCCCATATAAGTACTTCCTGACACAAAGTGAGTTACCCAAGCCCCTTTATTAGTACACCCTCACCCTAAGTGAGTTATCCTAGTCACATATAAGTACTCCCTGACACCAATTGAGTTACCCTAGTACCTTATAAGTACTCCCTGACCCTAAGTGAGTTACCCCAGTCACATATAAGTACTCCCTGAACCCAAGTGAGTTCCCCTTGTCCCTTTATAAGTACTCCCTGACGCCAAGTATGGTACCCTAGTCCCATATAAGTACTCCCTGACTCCCAAGTGAGTTACCCTAGCCCCATTATAAGTACTCTCTGACCCCAAGTGAGTTACCCTAGTCCCATATGAGTACTCCCGGACACCCAAGTGAGTTACCCAAGTCCCTTATAAGTACTTCCTGACCCCAAGTAAGGTACCCTAGTCCCACATAAGTACCCCCTGACCCCAAGTGAGTTACCCTGGTACTATATAAGTTCAAGTTAACCCCCAAAGTGAGTTACCCTAGTACCATATAAGTACTCCCTAACCCAAAGCGAGTTACCCTAGTCCCGTATAAGTACTCCCTGACCCCAAGTGAGTTACCCTAGCCCCTTTATATGTACTCCCTGATCACAAGTGAGTTACCCTAGTCCCATATAAATACTCCCTGTCCCCAAGTGAGTTACCCTAGTCCCATTAAGGTATTCCCTGACCCCAAGTGAATTACCTTAGTCCCATATAGGTACTCCCTTACCCCAATTGAGTTACCCTAGTCCCATATAAGTACTCCCTTACTCCAAGTGAGTTACCCTAGTACAATATAAGTACTCCAGACCCCAAGTAAGTTACCCTAGTCCCATATAAGTACTCCCTGACCCCAAACGAGTTACCCTAGCCCCTTTATAAGTACTCCCTGACCCCAAGTGAGTTACCACAGCCCCTTTATAAGTACTCCCCTCACACAAAGTGAGTTACCCTAGCCTCTTTATAAGTACTCCCTGACCACAAGTGAGTTACCCTAGTCCCAAATAAGTACACCCTGACCCCAAGTGAGTTACCTAGTCCTAAATAAATACTCCCTGACCCAAAGGGAGTTACCCAAGACCCTTCATTATTACTCCCTGACCCCAAGTATGGTATCCTAGTGCCATATAAGTACTCCCTGATCCCAAGTGAGTTACACTAGTCCCATATAAGTACTCCCCGACCCCAAGTGAGTTACACTAGTACAATATAAGTACTCCCTGACCCCAAGTAGGTTACCCTAGTCCCAAATAAGTACTCCCTGACCCTAAGTGAGTTACCCCAGTCACATATAAGTACTCCCTGAACCCAAGTGAGTTCCCCTAGTCCCTTTATAAGTACTCCCTGACGCCAAGTATGGTACCCTAGTCCCATATAAGTACTCCCTGACTCCCAAGTGAGTTACCCTAGCCCCATTATAAGTACTCTCTGACCCCAAGTGAGTTACCCTAGTCCCATATGAGTACTCCCTGACACCCCAAGTGAGTTACCCAAGTCCCTTATAAGTACTCCCTGACCCCAAGTAAGGTACCCTAGTCCCACATAAGTACCCCCTGACCCCAAGTGAGTTACCCTGGTACTATATAAGTTCAAGTTAACCCCAAAGTGAGTTACCCTAGTACCATATAAGTACTCCCTAACCCAAAGCGAGTTACCCTAGTCCCATATAAGTACTCCCTGTCCCCAAGTGAGTTAACCTAGCCCCTTTATATGTACTCCCTGACCACAAGTGTGTTACCCTAGTCCCATATAAGTACTCCCTGTCCCCAAGTGTGTTACCCTAGTCCCATTAAGGTATTCCCTGACCCCAAGTGAATTACCTTAGTCCCATAGAGGTACTCCCTTACACCAATTGAGTTACCCTAGTCCCAAATAAGTACTCCCTGACCCCAAGTAAGTTACCCTAGTCCCAAATAAGTACTCCCTGACCCAAAGTGAGTTACCCAAGACCCTATTATTACTCCCTGACCCCAAGTAAGTTTCCCTAGTCCCAAAGAAGTACTCCCTGAACCAAAGTGAGTTACCCAAGAAACTTTATTATTACACCCTGACCCCAATCGAGTTACCCTAGCCCCCTTATAAGTACTCCCTGTCCCCAAGTGAGTTACCCTAGTCCCATTAAGGTATTCCCTGACCCCAAGTGAATTACCTTAGTCCCATATAAGTACTCCCTGACCCCAAGTGAGTTACCCTTATCACATATAAGCACTCCCTGACCCCAAGTGAGTTACCATAGCCCCTTTATAAGTACTCCCTGACACAAAGTGAGTTACCCTATCCTCTTTATAAGTACTCCCTGACCACAAGTGAGTTACCCTAGTCCCATATAAGTACACCCTGACCCCAAGTGTGTTACCCTAGTCCTAAATAAGTACTCCCTGACCCAAAGGGAGTTACCCAAGACCCTTCATTATTACTCCCTGACCCAAAATGAGTTACCCTAGTCCCATATAAGTACTCCCTGAGCACAAGTGAGTTACCCTAGTCCCATATAAGTACTCCCTGACCCCAAGTGAATTACCCTAGTACAATATAAGTACTCCATGATACCAAGTAAGTTACCCTAGTCCCATATAAATACTCCCTGACCCCAAATAAGTTACCCTAGTCCCATATAAGTACTCCCTTACCCCAAGTGAGTTACCGTAGTACAACATAAGTACTCCCAGACCCCAAGTAAGTTACCCTAGTCCCATATAAGTACTCCATGATACCAAGTAAGTTACCCTAGTCCCATATAAGTACTCCCTGACCCCAAATAAGTTACCCTGGTCCCAAATAAGTACTCCCTGACGCAAAGTGAGTTACCCAAGACCCTTTATTATTACTCCCTGACCCCAAGAGAGTTACCCCTAGTCCCATATAAGTACTCGCTGACCCCTAGTGAGTTACCCTAGTACCTTATAAGTACTCCCTGACCCCAAACGAGTTACCCTAGCCCCTTTATAAGTACTCCCTGACCCCCAAGTGAGTTACCCTTATCACATATAAGCACTCCCTGACCCCAAGTGAGTTACCATAGCCCCTTTATAAGTACTCCCTGACACAAAGTGAGTTACCCTATCCTCTTTATAAGTACTCCCTGACCACAAGTGAGTTACCCTAGTCCCATATAAGTACACCCTGACCCCAAGTGAGTTACCCTAGTCCAAAATAAGTACTCCCTGACCCAAAGGGAGTTTCCCAAGACCCCTTCATTATTACTCCCTGACCCAAAATGAGTTACCCTAGTCCCATATAAGTACTCCCTGGGCACAAGTGAGTTACCCTAGTCCCATATAAGTACTCCCTGACCCCAAATGAATTACCCTAGTACAATATAAGTACTCCCTGACCCCATGTGAGTTACCCTAGTCCCAAATAAGTACTCCCTGAACCAAAGTGAGTTACCCTTATCACATATAAGCACTCCCTGACCCCAAGTGAGTTACCCTAGTCCTAAATAAATACTCCCTGACCCAAAGGGAGTTACCCAAGACCCTTCATTATTACTCCCTGAACCCAAGTATGGTATCCTAGTGCCATATAAGTACTCCCTGATCCCAAGTGAGTTACACTAGTCCCATATATGTACTCCCCGACCCCAAGTGAGTTACACTAGTACAATATAAGTACTCCCTGACCCCAAGTAGGTTACCCTAGTCCCAAATAAGTACTCCCTGACCCAAAGTGAGTTACCCAAGACCCTTTATTATTACTCCCTGACCCCAAGTAAGTTACCCTAGTTCCAAATATGTACTCCCTGACCCAAAGTGAGTTACCCAAGACACTTCATTATTACTCCCTGACCCCAAGCGAGTTACCGTAGCCCCTTTATAAGTACTCCCTGACCCCAAGTGATTTACCCTAGTCCCATATAAGTACTCCCTGACCCTAAGTGAGTTACCCTTATCACATATAAGTACTCCCTGACCCTAAGTGAGTTACCCCAGTCACATATAAGTACTCCCTGAACCCAAGTGAGTTCCCCTAGTCCCTTTATAAGTACTCCCTGACGCCAAGTATGGTACCCTAGTCCCATATAAGTACTCCCTGACTCCCAAGTGAGTTACCCTAGCCCCATTATAAGTACTCTCTGACCCCAAGTGAGTTACCCTAGTCCCATATGAGTACTCCCTGACACCCAAGTGAGTTACCCAAGTCCCTTATAAGTACTCCCCTGACCCCAAGTAAGGTACCCTAGTCCCATATAAGTACCCCCTGACCCAAGTGAGTTACCCTGGTACTATATAAGTTCAAGTTAACCCCAAAGTGAGTTACCCTAGTACCATATAAGTACTCCCTAACCCAAAGCGAGTTACCCTAGTCCCATATAAGTACTCCCTGACCCAAAGTGAGTTACCCAAGACCCTATTATTACTCCCTGACCCCAAGTAAGTTTCCCTAGTCCCAAAGAAGTACTCCCTGAACCAAAGTGAGTTACCCTAGTCCCCATTAAGGTATTCCCTGACCCCAAGTGAATTACCTTAGTCCCATATAAGTACTCCCTGACCCCAAGTGAGTTACCCTTATCACATATAAGCACTCCCTGACCCCAAGTGAGTTACCATAGCCCCTTTATAAGTACTCCCTGACACAAAGTGAGTTACCCTATCCTCTTTATAAGTACTCCCTGACCACAAGTGAGTTACCCTAGTCCCATATAAGTACACCCTGACCCCAAGTGAGTTACCCTAGTCCTAAATAAGTACTCCCTGACCCAATGGGAGTTACCCAAGACCCTTCATTATTACTCCCTGACCCAAAATGAGTTACCCTAGTCCCATATAAGTACTCCCTGACCCCAAGTGAGTTACCCTAGTACAATATAAGTACTCCATGATACCAAGTAAGTTACCCTAGTCCCATATAAGTACTCCCTGACCCCAAATAAGTTACCCTAGACCCATATAAGTACTCCCTTACCCCAAGTGAGTTACCGTAGTACAACATAAGTACTCCCAGACCCCAAGTAAGTTACCCTAGTCCCATATAAGTACTCCATGATACCAAGTAAGTTACCCTAGTCCCATATAAGTACTCGCTGACCCCTAGTGAGTTACCCTAGTACCTTATAAGTACTCCCTGACCCCAAACGAGTTACCCTAGCCCCTTTATAAGTACTCCCTGACCCCAAGTGAGTTACCCTTATCACATATAAGAACTCCCTGACCCCAAGTGAGTTACCATAGCACCTTTATAAGTACTCCCTGACACAAAGTGAGTTACCCTATCCTCTTTATAAGTACTCCCTGACCACAAGTGAGTTACCCTAGTCCCATATAAGTATATGCTGACCCCAAGTGAGTTACCCTAGTCCTAAATAAGTACTCCCTGACCCAAAGGGAGTTTCCCAAGACCCTACATTATTACTCCCTGACCCAAAATGAGTTACCCTAGTCCCATATAAGTACTCCCTGACCCCAAGTGAATTACCCTAGTACAATATAAGTACTCCCTGACCCCATGTGAGTTACCCTAAACCCAAATAAGTACTCCCTGACCCAAAGTGAGTTACCCTTATCACATATAAGCACTCCCTGACCCCAAGTGAGTTACCCTAGCCCCTTTATAAGTACTCCCTGACACCAAGTGAGTTAACCTAGCCTCTTTATAAGTACTCCCTGACCACAAGTGAGTTACCCTAGTCCCATATAAGTACACCCTGACCCCAAGTGAGTTACCCTAGTCCTAAATAAGTACTCCCTGACCCAAAGGGAGTTACCCTAGTCCCATATAAGTACTCCCTGACCCCAAGCGAGTTACCCAAGCCACTTTATAAATACTCCCTGACCCAAAGTGAGTTACCCTAGTCCCATATAAGTACTCCCTGACCCCAAGTGAGTTACACTAGTCCCATATAAGTACACCTTGACCCTCTAGTGAGTTACCCTAGTCCCATATAAGTACTCCCTGGCCCCAAGTGAGTTACCCTAGTCCCTTTATAAGTACTCCCTGACCCCAACTGAGTTACCCTAGCCCCTTTATAAGTACTCCCTGACCACAAGTGAGTTACCCTAGTCCCATATAAGTACTTCCTGACACAAAGTGAGTTACCCAAGCCCCTTTATTAGTACACCCTCACCCTAAGTGAGTTATCCTAGTCACATATAAGTACTCCCTGACACCAATTGAGTTACCCTAGTACCTTATAAGTACTCCCTGACCCCAAGCGAGTTACCCAAGCCCCTTTATAAGTACACCCTGACCCCAAATGAGTTACCCTTATCACAAATAAGTACTCCCTGACCCTAAGTGAGTTACCCCAGTCACATATAAGTACTCCCTGAACCCAAGTGAGTTCCCCTAGTCCCTTTATAAGTACTCCCTGACGCCAAGTATGCTACCCTAGTCCCATATAAGTACTCCCTGACTCCCAAGTGAGTTACCCTAGCCCCATTATAAGTACTCTCTGACCCCAAGTGAGTTACCCTAGTCCCATATGAGTACTCCCGGACACCCAAGTGAGTTACCCAAGTCCCTTATAAGTACTCCCTGACCCCAAGTAAGGTACCCTAGTCCCACATAAGTACCCCCTGACCCCAAGTGAATTACCCTGGTACTATATAAGTTCAAGTTAACCCCAAAGTGAGTTACCCTAGTACCATATAAGTACTCCCTAACCCAAAGCGAGTTACCCTAGTCCCATATAAGTACTCCCTGACCCCAAGTGAGTTACCCTAGCCCCTTTATATGTACTCCCTGATCACAAGTGAGTTACCCTAGTCCCATATAAATACTCCCTGTCCCCAAGTGAGTTACCCTAGTCCCATTAAGGTATTCCCTGACCCCAAGTGAATTACCTGAGTCCCATATAGGTACTCCCTTACCCCAATTGAGTTACCCTAGTCCCATATAAGTACTCCCTGACCCCAAGTAAGTTACCCTAGTCCCAAATAAGTACTCCCTGACCCAAAGTGAGTTACCCAAGACCCTATTATTACTCCCTGACCCCAAGTAAGTTTCCCTAGTCCCAAAGAAGTACTCCCTGAACCAAAGTGAGTTACCCAAGAAACTTTATTATTACACCCTGACCCCAAGCGAGTTACCCTAGCCCCCTTATAAGTACTCCCTGACCCCAAGTAAGTTACCCTAGTCCCAAATAAGTACTCCCTGACCCAAAGTGAGTTACCCAAGACCCTATTATTACTCCCTGACCCCAAGTAAGTTTCCCTAGTCCCAAAGAAGTACTCCCTGAACCAAAGTGAGTTACCCAAGAAACTTTATTATTACACCCTGACCCCAAGCGAGTTACCCTAGCCCCCTTATAAGTACTCCCTGACCCCAAGTGAGTTACCCTAGTCCCACATAAGTACACCCTAACCCTATGTGAGTTACCCTTATCACATATAAGTACTCCCTGTCCCTAAGTGAGTTACCCTAGTCACATATAAGTACTCCCTGACCACAAGTGAGTTGCCCTAGCCCCTATATAAGTACTCCCTGACCCCAAGAATGGTACCCTAGTCCCATATATGTACTCCTTGACCCAAAGTGTGTTACACTAGCCCCTTTATAAGTACTCCCTGACCCCAAACGAGTTACCCTAGCCCCTTTATAAGTACTCCCTGACCCCAAGTGAGTTACCCTTATCACATATAAGCACTCCCTGACCCCAAGTGAGTTACCATAGCACCTTTATAAGTACTCCCTGACACAAAGTGAGTTACCCTAGTCCCATATAAGTACTTCCTGACACAAAGTGAGTTACCCAAGCCCCTTTATTAGTACACCCTCACCCTAAGTGAGTTATCCTAGTCACATATAAGTACTCCCTGACACCAATTGAGTTACCCTAGTACCTTATAAGTACTCCCTGACCCCAAGCGAGTTACCCAAGCCCCTTTATAAGTACACCCTGACCCCAAATGAGTTACCCTTATCACAAATAAGTACTCCCTGACCCTAAGTGAGTTACCGCAGTCACATATAAGTACTCCCTGAACCCAAGTGAGTTCCCCTAGTCCCTTTATAAGTACTCCCTGACGCCAAGTATGGTACCCTAGTCCCATATAAGTACTCCCTGACTCCCAAGTGAGTTACCCTAGCCCCATTATAAGTACTCTCTGACCCCAAGTGAGTTACCCTAGTCCCATATGAGTACTCTCTGACACCCAAGTGAGTTACCCAAGTCCCTTATAAGTACTCCCTGACCCCATGTAAGGTACCCTAGTCCCACATAAGTACCCCCTGACCCCAAGTGAGTTACCCTGGTACTATATAAGTTCAAGTTAACCCCAAAGTGAGTTACCCTAGTACCATATAAGTACTCCCTAACCCAAAGCGAGTTACCCTAGTCCCATATAAGTACTCCCTGTCCCCAAGTGAGTTAACCTAGCCCCTTTATATGTACTCCCTGACCACAAGTGAGTTACCCTAGTCCCATATAAGTACTCCCTGTCCCCAAGTGTGTTACCCTAGTCCCATTAAGGTATTCCCTGACCCCAAGTGAATTACCTTAGTCCCATAGAGGTACTCCCTTACCCCAATTGAGTTACCCTAGTCCCATATAAGTACTCCCTGACCCCAAGTAAGTTACCCTAGTCCCAAATAAGTACTCCCTGACCCAAAGTGAGTTACCCAAGACCCTATTATTACTCCCTGACCCCAAGTAAGTTTCCCTAGTCCCAAAGAAGTACTCCCTGAACCAAAGTGAGTTACCCAAGTATCTTTATTATAACACCCTGACCCCAATCGAGTTACCCTAGCCCCCTTATAAGTACTCCCAGTCCCCAAGTGAGTTACCCTAGTCCCATTAAGGTATTCCCTGACCCCAAGTGAATTACCTTAGTCCCATATAAGTACTCCCTGACCCCAAGTGAGTTACCCTTATCACATATAAGCACTCCCTGACCCCAAGTGAGTTACCATAGCCCCTTTATAAGTACTCCCTGACACAAAGTGAGTTACCCTATCCTCTTTATAAGTACTCCCTGACCACAAGTGAGTTACCCTAGTCCCATATAAGTACACCCTGACCCCAAGTGAGTTACCCTAGTCCTAAATAAGTACTCCCTGACCCAAAGGGAGTTACCCAAGACCCTTCATTATTACTCCCTGACCCAAAATGTGTTACCCTAGTCCCATATAAGTACTCCCTGACCCCAAGTGAGTTACCCTAGTACAATAAAAGTACTCCATGATACCAAGTAAGTTACCCTAGTCCCATATAAGTACTCCCTGACCCCAAATAAGTTACCCTAGTCCCATATAAGTACTCCCTTACCCCAAGTGAGTTACCGTAGTACAACATAAGTACTCCCAGACCCCAAGTAAGTTACCCTAGTCCCATATAAGTACTCGCTGACCCCTAGTGAGTTACCCTAGTACCTTATAAGTACTCCCTGACCCAAAACGAGTTACCCTAGCCCCTTTATAAGTACTCCCTGACCCCAAGTGAGTTACCCTTATCACATATAAGCACTCCCTGACCCCAAGTGAGTTACCATAGCACCTTTATAAGTACTCCCTGACACAAAGTGAGTTACCCTATCCTCTTTATAAGTACTCCCTGACCACAAGTGAGTTACCCTAGTCCCATATAAGTATATCCTGACCCCAAGTGAGTTACCCTAGTCCTAAATAAGTACTCCCTGACCCAAAGGGAGTTTCCCAAGACCCTTCATTATTACTCCCTGACCCAAAATGAGTTACCCTAGTCCCATATAAGTACTCCCTGAGCACAAGTGAGTTACCCTAGTCCCATATAAGTACTCCCTGACCCCAAGTGAATTACCCTAGTACAATATAAGTACTGCCTGACCCCATGTGAGTTACCCTAGTCCCATATAAGTACTCCCTGACCCCAAGCGAGTTACCCAAGCCACTTTATAAGTACTCCCTGACCCCAAGTGGGTTACCCTAGTCCAATATAAGTACTCCCTGACCCCAAGTGAGTTACACTAGTCCCATATAAGTACTCCCTGACCCAAAGTGAGTTACCCTAGTCCCATATAAGTACTCCCTGACCCCAAGTGAGTTACACTAGTCCCATATAAGTACTCCTTGACCCTCTAGTGAGTTACCCTAGTCCCATATAAGTACTCCCTGGCCCCAAGTGAGTTACCCTAGTCCCTTTATAAGTACTCCCTGACCCCAACTGAGTTACCCTAGCCCCTTTATAAGTACTCCCTGACCACAAGTGAGTTACCCTAGTCCCATATAAGTACTTCCTGACACAAAGTGAGTTACCCAAGCCCCTTTATTAGTACACCCTCACCCTAAGTGAGTTATCCTAGTCACATATAAGTACTCCCTGACAACAATTGAGTTACCCTAGTACCTTATAAGTACTCCCTGACCCCAAGCGAGTTACCCAAGCCCCTTTATAAGTACACCCTGACCCCAAATGAGTTACCCTTATCACAAATAAGTACTCCCTGACCCTAAGTGAGTTACCCCAGTCACATATAAGTACTCCCTGAACCCAAGTGAGTTCCCCTAGTCCCTTTATAAGTACTCCCTGACGCCAAGTATGGTACCCTAGTCCCATATAAGTACTCCCTGACTCCCAAGTGAGTTACCCTAGCCCCATATGAGTACTCCCTGACACCCAAGTGAGTTACCCAAGTCCCTTATAAGTACTCCCTGACCCCAAGTGAGTTACCCTGGTACTATATAAGTTCAAGTTAACCCCAAAGTGAGTTACCCTAGTACCATATAAGTACTTCCTGACACAAAGTGAGTTACCCAAGCCCCTTTAATAGTACACCCTCACCCTAAGTGAGTTATCCTAGTCACATATAAGTACTCCCTGACACCAATTGAGTTACCCTAGTACCTTATAAGTACTCCCTGACCCCAAGCGAGTTACCCTAGTCCCATATAAGTACTCCCTTACTCCAAGTGAGTTACCCTAGAACAATATAAGTACTCCCAGACCCCAAGTAAGTTACCCTAGTCCCATATAAGTACTCCCTGACCCCAAACGAGTTACCCTAGCCCCTTTATAAGTACTCCCTGACCCCAAGTGAGTTACCATAGCCCCTTTATAAGTACTCCCTCACACAAAGTGAGTTACCCTAGCCTCTTTATAAGTACTCCCTGACCACAAGTGAGTTACCCTAGTCCCAAATAAGTACACCCTGACACCAAGTGAGTTACCCTAGTCCTAAATAAATACTCCCTGACCCAAAGGGAGTTACCCAAGACCCTTCATTATTACTCCCTGACCCCAAGTATGGTATCCTAGTGCCATATAAGTACTCCCTGATCCCAAGTGAGTTACACTAGTCCCATATAAGTACTCCCCGTCCCCAAGTGAGTTACACTAGTACAATATAAGTACTCCCTGACCCCAAGTAGGTTACCCTAGTCCCAAATAAGTACTCCCTGACCCTAAGTGAGTTACCCCAGTCACATATAAGTACTCCCTGAACCCAAGTGAGTTCCCCTAGTCCCTTTATAAGTACTCCCTGACGCCAAGTATGGTACCCTAGTCCCATATAAGTACTCCCTGACTCCCAAGTGAGTTACCCTAGCCCCATTATAAGTACTCTCTGACCCCAAGTGAGTTACCCTAGTCCCATATGAGTACTCCCTGACCCCAAGTGAGTTACCATAGCCCCTTTATAAGTACTCCCTCACACAAAGTGAGTTACCCTAGCCTCTTTATAAGTACTCCCTGACCACAAGTGAGTTACCCTAGTCCCAAATAAGTACACCCTGACACCAAGTGAGTTACCCTAGTCCTAAATAAATACTCCCTGACCCAAAGGGAGTTACCCAAGACCCTTCATTATTACTCCCTGACCCCAAGTATGGTATCCTAGTGCCATATAAGTACTCCCTGATCCCAAGTGAGTTACACTAGTCCCATATAAGTACTCCCCGTCCCCAAGTGAGTTACACTAGTACAATATAAGTACTCCCTGACCCCAAGTAGGTTACCCTAGTCCCAAATAAGTACTCCCTGACCCTAAGTGAGTTACCCCAGTCACATATAAGTACTCCCTGAACCCAAGTGAGTTCCCCTAGTCCCTTTATAAGTACTCCCTGACCCCAAGTAAGGTACCCTAGTCCCACATAAGTACCCCCTGACCCCAAGTGAGTTACCCTGGTACTATATAGGTTCAAGTTAACACCAAAGTGAGTTACCCTAGTACCATATAAGTACTCCCTAACCCAAAGCGAGTTACCCTAGTCCCATATAAGTACTCCCTGTCCCCAAGTGAGTTAACCTAGCCCCTTTATATGTACTCCCTGACCACAAGTGAGTTACCCTAGTCCCATATAAGTACTCCCTGTCCCCAAGTGTGTTACCCTAGTCCCATTAAGGTATTCCCTGACCCCAAGTGAATTACCTTAGTCCCATAGAGGTACTCCCTTACCCCAATTGAGTTACCCTAGTCCCATATAAGTACTCCCTGACCCCAAGTAAGTTACCCTAGTCCCAAATAAGTACTCCCTGACCCAAAGAGAGTTACCCAAGACCCTATTATTACTCCCTGACCACAAGTAAGTTTCCCTAGTCCCAAAGAAGTACTCCCTGAACCAAAGTGAGTTACCCAAGAAACTTTATTATTACACCCTGACCCCAATCGAGTTACCCTAGCCCCCTTATAAGTACTCCCTGTCCCCAAGTGAGTTACCCTAGTCCCATTAAGGTATTCCCTGACCCCAAGTGAATTACCTTAGTCCCATATAAGTACTCCCTGACCCCAAGTGAGTTACCCTTATGACATATAAGCACTCCCTGACCCCAAGTGAGTTACCATAGCCCCTTTATAAGTACTCCCTGACACAAAGTGAGTTACCCTATCCTCTTTATAAGTACTCCCTGACCACAAGTGAGTTACCCTAGTCCCATATAAGTACACCCTGACCCCAAGTGAGTTACCCTAGTCCTAAATAAGTACTCCCTGACCCAAAGGGAGTTACCCAAGACCCTTCATTATTACTCCCTGACCCAAAATGAGTTACCCTAGTCCCATATAAGTACTCCCTGAGCACTAGTGAGTTACCCTAGTCCCATATAAGTACTCCCTGACCACAAGTGAATTACCCTAGTACAATATAAGTACTCCATGATACCAAGTAAGTTACCCTAGTCCCATATAAATACTCCCTGACCCCAAATAAGTTACCCTAGTCCCATATAAGTACTCCCTTACCCCAAGTGAGTTACCGTAGTACAACATAAGTACTCCCAGACCCCAAGTAAGTTACCCTAGTCCCATATAAGTACTCCATGATACCAAGTAAGTTACCCTAGTCCCATATAAGTACTCCTGGCCCCAAATAAGTTACCCTGGTCCCAAATAAGTACTCCCTGACACAAAGTGAGTTACCCTATCCTCTTTATAAGTACTCCCTGACCACAAGTGAGTTACCCTAGTCCCATATAAGTACACCCTGACCCCAAGTGAGTTACCCTAGTCCAAAATAAGTACTCCCTGACCCAAAGGGAGTTTCCCAAGACCCTTCATTATTACTCCCTGACCCAAAATGAGTTACCCTAGTCCCATATAAGTACTCCCTGAGCACAAGTGAGTTACCCTAGTCCCATATAAGTACTCCCTGACCCCAAGTGAATTACCCTAGTACAATATAAGTACTCCCTGACCCCATGTGAGTTACCCTAGTCCCAAATAAGTACTCCCTGAACCAAAGTGAGTTACCCTTATCACATATAAGCACTCCCTGACCCCAAGTGAGTTACCCTAGCCCCTTTATAAGTACTCTCTGACACCAAGTGAGTTAACCTAGCCTCTTTATAAGTACTCCCTGACCACAAGTGAGTTACCCTAGTCCCATATAAGTACTTCCTGACACAAAGTGAGTTACCCAAGCCCCTTTATTAGTACACCCTCACCCTAAGTGAGTTATCCTAGTCACATATAAGTATTCCCTGACACCAATTGAGTTACCCTAGTACCTTATAAGTACTCCCTGACCCTAAGTGAGTTACCCCAGTCACATATAAGTACTCCCTGAACCCAAGTGAGTTCCCCTTGTCCCTTTATAAGTACTCCCTGACGCCAAGTATGGTACCCTAGTCCCATATAAGTACTCCCTGACTCCCAAGTGAGTTACCCTAGCCCCATTATAAGTACTCTCTGACCCCAAGTGAGTTACCCTAGTCCCATATGAGTACTCCCGGACACCCAAGTGAGTTACCCAAGTCCCTTATAAGTACTCCCTGACCCCAAGTAAGGTACCCTAGTCCCACATAAGTACCCCCTGACCCCAAGTGAGTTACCCTGGTACTATATAAGTTCAAGTTAACCCCAAAGTGAGTTACCCTAGTACCATATAAGTACTCCCTAACCCAAAGCGAGTTACCCTAGTCCCATATAAGTACTCCCTGACCCCAAGTGAGTTACCCTAGCCCCTTTAAATGTACTCCCTGATCACAAGTGAGTTACCCTAGTCCCATATAAATACTCCCTGTCCCCAAGTGAGTTACCCTAGTCCCATTAAGGTATTCCCTGACCCCAAGTGAATTACCTTAGTCCCATATAGGTACTCCCTTACCCCAATTGAGTTACCCTAGTCCCATATAAGTACTCCCTTACTCCAAGTGAGTTACCCTAGTACAATATAAGTACTCCCAGACCCCAAGTAAGTTACCCTAGTCCCATATAAGTACTCCCTGACCCCAAGTGAGTTACACTAGTCCCATATGAGTACACCCTGACCCCAAGTGAGTTACCCTAGTCACATATAAGTACTCCCTGACCCCAAGTGAGTTACCCTAGTACAATATAAGTACTCCCTGACCCCAAGTAAGTTACCCTAGTCCCATATAAGTACTCCATGATCCCAAGTGAGTTACCCTAGTCCCATATAAGTACTCCCTGACCCCAAGTGAGTTACACTAGTCCCATATAAGTACTCCCTGACCCCAAGTGAGTTACCCTAGTCCCATATAAGTACTCCCTTACTCCAAGTGAGTTACCCTAGTACAATATAAGTACTCCCAGACCCCAAGTAAGTTACCCTAGTCCCATATAAGTACTCCCTGACCCCAAACGAGTTACCCTAGCCCCTTTATAAGTACTCCCTGACCCCAAGTGAGTTACCATAGCCCCTTTATAAGTACTCCCTCACACAAAGTGAGTTACCCTAGCCTCTTTATAAGTACTCCCTGACCACAAGTGAGTTACCCTAGTCCCAAATAAGTACACCCTGACCCCAAGTGAGTTACCCTAGTCCTAAATAAATACTCCCTGACCCAAAGGGAGTTACCCAAGACCCTTCATTATTACTCCCTGACCCCAAGTATGGTATCCTAGTGCCATATAAGTACTCCCTGATCCCAAGTGAGTTACACTAGTCCCATATAAGTACTCCCCGACCCCAAGTGAGTTACACTAGTACAATATAAGTACTCCCTGACCCCAAGTAGGTTACCCTAGTCCCAAATAAGTACTCCCTGACCCTAAGTGAGTTACCCCAGTCACATATAAGTACTCCCTGAACCCAAGTGAGTTCCCCTAGTCCCTTTATAAGTACTCCCTGACGCCAAGTATGGTACCCTAGTCCCATATAAGTACTCCCTGACTCCCAAGTGAGTTACCCTAGCCCCATTATAAGTACTCTCTGACCCCAAGTGAGTTACCCTAGTCCCATATGAGTACTCCCTGACACCCAAGTGAGTTACCCAAGTCCCTTATAAGTACTCCCTGACCCCAAGTAAGGTACCCTAGTCCCACATAAGTACCCCCTGACCCCAAGTGAGTTACCCTGGTACTATATAAGTTCAAGTTAACTCCAAAGTGAGTTACCCTAGTACCATATAAGTACTCCCTAACCCAAAGCGAGTTACCCTAGTCCCATATAAGTACTCCCTGTCCCCAAGTGAGTTAACCTAGCCCCTTTATATGTACTCCCTTTTTTTTTTTTTTTTTTTTTTTTTTTTTTTTTTCTTCTTTATTCTGCTGGGGAAATGCGTTTGCGCATCCCCGACGTGAGTTGCCGGGGGATGTGGGGCTCCCAACCCCCGAAATGGAGGCTGGACTACCCACTAAAACCCCAACAGTGGCGAACACTCTTGCCCTGGTAACTTAATGTAAAATCCTTCAGGACAAGTGCAATGAGTGTCGCCTCCTCCTCTTCAGACTTTGGGTGGAGGTGCCTCTGACCGTGCACCCTCGCGGTTTGCCCGTGGTCCTCCACGATCATCCTTGGCCCGCACTATCCTTTCGCAGAACGTAGCCAATGCTCTCCAACTGCCCATGTCTTCGGTGATGTCGCCGAAATTGGACAAGTCCAAGTTCCATAGGAATCTGCAGTCTCTAATAAGGGCTGCCCTCTCCCTGCCCCAAGCTGTACACTCAGCAAAGGTATGCTCAACACTGTCGTTGGCACCACTATCGCACCACACACATACTTCCGACTCAACTTTTCCTATGCGGCGTCGGTAAGATTGGAAATTGCCGTGCCCTGTTAAAAATTGCGCAACGCTGCTATCGACTGATGCCCAATCACTCCTCAACCACCGAGATACTGATGGCAGCACTCTATGTGTCCATCTGGCTTTTTGAGACACGTCCCAGGATCGCTGCCACTTATCTATTGTGTGCCCACGCATTTCCAACTTGTCTGCTTGGAGATTGTCCAGTTTGTTGGCTGCCCTGAGCTCGCAATAACGATCGTAGACCGCCGCCCTCTCTTCTGCTAGTAGCACTATCGGAATTCGCCGATTAATTACACATAGTGCCTCGGACGCAACTGTTCTATGAGCCCCACAGGCGCGCAACAGTGGTATTCTCATCGCCGAGACTAATTTGTTCACGTTTTTCTTTTTCCCAAGGGCTGATGTCCATATGGGCGCCGCGTAAAGAATTATGGATTCGATTATCCCCACATACAGCGTTTTGATGCGCTGCGATGGGCCCCTAAGACGTGGCATTAACGCCGCTAGGTGATTTGCAGCTTTTTTAGTCTTTTCTGCGATGTAGTCAACGTGGGCGTTGAAACACAGCTTCCTATCGAGGGTAACCCCTAAATATTTAAGGGAGGTGACCAAAGGTATCATTTCCCCCGCAATATGCACCCTTATATCGGCAAGTCTTTCGGCCTTATACCGTGTAAACGGCAGCGCCTCGCATTTCCCTACCGCTAACGTGAGTCCAGTCGCCTGAAACCAGTCGTATATGGTTGCCATCGCAATTTCCACCGCATAGTTAAGGCTACTCACATCCCCCGCTTTCACCACCAGTGCCAAGTCGTCTGCAAATCCCGTTAAGAAGCAACCAGCCGGGAGTGACAGCCTAAAAACCGGGTCGAATGCAATGTTCCATATGTACTCCCTGACCACAAGTGAGTTACCCTAGTCCCATATAAGTACTCCCTGTCCCCAAGTGTGTTACCCTAGTCCCATTAAGGTATTCCCTGACCCCAAGTGAATTACCTTAGTCCCATAGAGGTACTCCCTTACCCCAATTGAGTTACCCTAGTCCCAAATAAGTACTCCCTGACCCCAAGTAAGTTACCCTAGTCCCAAATAAGTACTCCCTGACCCAAAGTGAGTTACCCAAGACCCTATTATTACTCCCTGACCCCGAGTAAGTTTCCCTAGTCCCAAAGAAGTACTCCCTGAACCAAAGTGAGTTACCCAAGAAACTTTATTATTACACCCTGACCCCAATCGAGTTACCCTAGCCCCCTTATAAGTACTCCCTGTCCCCAAGTGAGTTACCCTAGTCCCATTAAGGTATTCCCTGACCCCAAGTGAATTACCTTAGTCCCATAGAGGTACTCCCTGACCACAAGTGAGTTACCCTAGTCCCATATAAGTACACCCTGACCCCAAGTGAGTTACCCTAGTCCTAAATAAGTACTCCCTGACCCAAAGGGAGTTACCCAAGACCCTTCATTATTACTCCCTGACCCAAAATGAGTTACCCTAGTCCCATATAAGTACTCCCTGAGCACAAGTGAGTTACCCTAGTCCCATATAAGTACTCCCTGACCCCAAGTGAATTACCCTAGTACAATATAAGTACTCCATGATACCAAGTAAGTTACCCTAGTCCCATATAAATACTCCCTGACCCCAAATAAGTTACCCTAGTCCCATATAAGTACTCCCTTACCCCAAGTGAGTTACCGTAGTACAACATAAGTACTCCCAGACCCCAAGTAAGTTACCCTAGTCCCATATAAGTACTCCATGATACCAAGTAAGTTACCCTAGTCCCATATAAGTACTCCCTGACCCCAAATAAGTTACCCTGGTCCCAAATAAGTACTCCCTGACGCAAAGTGAGTTACCCAAGACCCTTTATTATTACTCCCTGACCCCAAGAGAGTTACCCTAGTCCCATATAAGTACTCTCTGACCCCAAGTGTGTTACCCTAGTCTCATATAAGTACTCCCTGAACCCAAGTGAGTTATCCTATCCCCTTTATATGTACTCTCTGACCGCAAGTGAGTTACCCTAGTCCCATATATGTACTCCCTGACCCTATGTGAGTACCCTAGTCCCAAATAAGTACTCCCTTATCCCAAGTGAGTTACCATAGCCCCTTTATAAGTACTCCCTGGCCCCAAGTGAGTTACCCTAGTCCTATATAAGTACTCCCTGACCCAAAGTGAGTTACCATATCACCTTTATAAGTTCTCCCTGATCCCAAGTGAGTTATCCTAGCCCCTTTATATGTACTCTCTGACCGCAAGTAAGATACCCTAGTCCCATAGTAGTACTCCCTGACCCCAAGTGAGTTACCATAGCCCCTATATAAGTACTCCCTGACCCCAAGTCAGTTATCCTAGCCCCTTTATATGTACTCCCAGGCTCCAAGTGAGTTACCCTAGCCGCTTTATATGTATTCCCAGACCCCAAGTGTGTTACCATAGCCCCTTTATACGTACTCCCTGACCCCAAGTGATTTATCCTAGCCCCTTTATATATACTCTCTGACCGCAAGTGAGTTATTCTAACCCATTTATAAGTACTACCTGACCCCAAGTGAGTTACCATAGCCCCTTTATAAGTATACCCTGGCATCAAGTGAGTTACCCTGGTCTCATATAAGTACTCACAGACACCAAGCGAGATACCCTAGTCCCATATAAGTACTCCTTGACCCAAAGTGAGTTACACTAGCCCCTTTATAAGTACTCCCTGACCACAAGTGAGTTACAATATCATGTTTATAAGTACTCCCTGACCCCAAGTGAGTTATCCTAGCCCCTATATATGTACTCTCTGACCGCAAGTGAGTTATCCTATCCCCTCTATATGTACTCTCTGACTGCAAGTGTGTTACCCTAGGCCCAAATAAATACACCCTGACCCTAAGTGAGTTACCCTAGTCCCATATAAGTACTCCCTGACCCCAAGTGAGTTATCCTAGCCCCTTGAATGTACTCTCTGACCGCAAGTGAGTTATCCTAGCCCCTTTATATGTACTCTCTGAACGCAAGTGAGTTACCCTAGTCCCATATAAGTACTCCCTGACACCAAGTGAGTTACCATAGACCTTTTATAAGTACTCCCTGACCCCAAGTGAGTTATCCTAGCCCCTTTATATGTTCTCCCAGACTCCAAGTGAGCTACCCTAGCCGCTTTATATGTACTCCAGATCCCATGTGAGTTACCCTAGTCCCATAGAAGTACTACCTGACCCCAAGTGAGTTACCATAGCTCCGTTATAAGTACTCCCTGACACCAAGTGAGTTACCATAGCCCCTATATAAGTACTCCCTGACCCCAAGTGAGTTACCATAGCCCCGTTATAAGTACTACCTGACCCCAAGTTAGTTATCCTAGCCCCTTAAATGTACTCTCTTACCGCAAGTGAGATACCCTAGTCCCATATAAGAACTCCCTGTCCCTAAGTGAGTACCCAAGTCCCACATAAGTACTCCCTAACCCCAAGTGAGTTACCATAGCCCATTTATAAGTACTCCCTGACCACAAGTGAGTTATCCTAACCTCTTTATATGTACTCTCTGACCGCATGTGAGTTATCCTAGCCCCTTTATATGTACTCCCAGACCCCAAGTGAGTTACCCTAATGCCTTATAAGTACTCCCTGACCCCAAGTGAGTTACCATAGCCCCTTTGTAAGTACTCCCTGACACCAAGTGAGTCATTCTAGCCCCTTTATATGTACTCCCATACCCCAAGTGAGTTACCATAGCTGCTTTATATGTACTCCCAGACCCCAAGTGAGTCATCCTAGCCCCTTTATATGTACTCCCATACCCCAAGTGAGTTACCCTAGCTGCTTTATATGTACTCCCAGACCCCAAGTGAGTTACCATAGCCCCGTTATAAGTACTACCTGACCCCAAGTTAGTTATCCTAGCCCCTTAAATGTACTCTCTGACCGCAAATGAGTTACCCTAGTCCCATATAAGAACTCCCTGTCCCTTAGTGAGTACCCTAGTCCCACATAAGTACTCCCTAACCCCAAGTGAGTTACCATAGCCCATTTATAAGTACTCCCTGACCACAAGTAAGTTATCCTAACCTCTTTATATGTACTCTCTGACCGCATGTGAGTTATCCTAGCCCCTTTATATGTACTCCCAGACCCCAAGTGAGTTACCCTAATGCCTTATAAGTACTCCCTGACCCCAAGTGAGTTACCATAGCCCCTTTATAAGTACTTCCTGACCGCAAGTGAGTTATTCTAACCCATTTATAAGTACTCCCTGACCCCAAGTGAGTTACCATAGCCCCTTTATAAGTACAACCTGGCATCAAGTGAGTTACCCTGGTCTCATATACGTACTCACAGACACCAAGTGAGATACCCCAGTCCCATATAACACTTCTTGACCCAAAGTGAGTTACCATAGCCCCTTTATAAGTACTCCCTGACACCAAGTGAGTTATCCTAGCCCCTTTATATGTACTCCCATACCCCAAGTGAGTTACCCTAGCTGCTTTATATGTACTCCCAGACCCCAAGTGAGTTACCATAGCCCCTGTATAAGTACTCCCTGACCCCAAGTGTGTTACCCTAGTCTCATATAAGTACTCCCTGACACCAAGAGAGATACCCTAGTCCCATATAAGTACTCCTTGACCCCAAGTGAGTTACCATAGCCCCGTTATAAGTACTACCTGACCCCAAGTTAGTTATCCTAGCCCCTTAAATGTACTCTCTTACCGCAAGTGAGATACCCTAGTCCCATATAAGAACTCCCTGTCCCTAAGTGAGTACCCAAGTCCCACATAAGTACTCCCTAACCCCAAGTGAGTTACCATAGCCCATTTATAAGTACTCCCTGACCACAAGTGAGTTATCCTAACCTCTTTATATGTACTCTCTGACCGCATGTGAGTTATCCTAGCCCCTTTATATGTACTCCCAGACCCCAAGTGAGTTACCCTAATGCCTTATAAGTACTCCCTGACCCCAAGTGAGTTACCATAGCCCCTTTGTAAGTACTCCCTAACACCAAGTGAGTCATTCTAGCCCCTTTATATGTACTTCCATACCCCAAGTGAGTTACCCTAGCTGCTTTATATGTACTCCCAGACCCCAAGTGAGTCATCCTAGCCCCTTTATATGTACTCCCATACCCCAAGTGAGTTACCCTAGCTGCTTTATATGTACTCCCAGACCCCAAGTGAGTTACCATAGCCCATTTATAAGTACTCCCTGACCACAAGTAAGTTATCCTAACCTCTTTATATGTACTCTCTGACCGCATGTGAGTTATCCTAGCCCCTTTATATGTACTCCCAGACCCCAAGTGAGTTACCCTAATGCCTTATAAGTACTCCCTGACCCCAAGTGAGTTACCATAGCCCCTTTATAAGTACCTCCTGACCGCAAGTGAGTTATTCTAACCCATTTATAAGTACTCCCTGACCCCAAGTGAGTTACCATAGCCCCTTTGTAAGTACAACCTGGCATCAAGTGAGTTACCCTGGTCTCATATACGTACTCACAGACACCAAGTGAGATACCCCAGTCCCATATAACACTTCTTGACCCAAAGTGAGTTACACTAGCCCCTTTATAAGTACTCCCTGACCCCAAGTGAGTTACAATATCATCTTTATAAGTACTCCCTGACCCCAAGTGAGTTATCCTAGCCCCTATATATGTACTCTCTGACCGCAAGTGAGATATCCTATCCCCTCTATATGTACTCTCTGACTGCAAGTGAGTTACCCTAGGCCCAAATAAATACACCCTGACCCTAAGTGAGTTACCCTAGTCCCATATAAGTACTCCCTGACCCCAAGTGAGTTATCCTAGCCCCTTGAATGTACTCTCTGACCGCAAGTGAGTTATCCTAGCCCCTTTATATGTACTCTCAGACCCCAAGTGAGTTACCCTAGTCCCTTATAACTACTCCCTGACCCCTAGTGAGTTACCCTAGCCCCTATATAAGTACACCCTGGCCCCAAGTGAGTTACCCTGGTCCCATATAAGTATTCCCTCACCCCAAGTAAGTTACCATATCACCTTTATAAGTACTCCCTGACCCCATGTGAGTTATTCTAACCCATTTATAAGTACTCCCTGACCCCAAGTGAGTTACCATAGCCCCTTTATAAGTACACCCTGGCATCAAGTGAGTTACCCTGGTCTCATATAAGTACTCACAGACACCAAGTGAGATACCCTAGTCCCAAATAAGTAATCCTTGACACAAAAGTGAATTACACTAGCCCCTTTATAAATACTCTCTGACCCCATGTGAGTTACCATATCACATTTATAAGTACTCCCTGACCCCAAGTGAGTTATCCTAGCCTCTTTATATATACTCTCTGAACGCAAGTGAGTTACCCTAGCCCCTTTATAAGTACTTTCTGACCCCAAGTGAGTAACCATATCACCTTTATAAGTACTCCCTGACCCCAAGTGAGTATTCCTAGCCCCTTTATATGTACTCTCTGAACGCAAGTGAGTTACCCTAGTCCCATATAAGTACTCCCTGACACCAAGTGAGTTACCATAGACCTTTTATAAGTACTCCCTGACCCCAAGTGAGTTATCCTAGCCCCTTTATATGTTCTCCCAGACACCAAGTGAGCTACCCTAGCCGCTTTATATGTACTCCAGACCCCATGTGAGTTACCCTAGTCCCATAGAAGTACTACCTGACCCCAAGTGAGTTACCATAGCTCCGTTATAAGTACTCCCTGACCCCAAGTGAGTTACCATAGCCCCTTTATATGTACTCTCTGACCGCAAGTGAGTTATTCTAAACCCTTTATATGTACTCCCATACCCCAAGTGAGTTACCCTAGCTGCTTTATATGTACTCCCAGACCCCAAGTGAGTTACCATAGCCCCTATATAAGTACTCCCTGACCCCAAGTGTGTTACCCTAGTCTCATATAAGTACTCCCTGACACCAAGAGAGATACCCTAGTCCCATATAAGTACTCCTTGACCCCAAGTGAGTTACCATAGCCCCGTTATAAGTACTACCTGACCCCAAGTTAGTTATCCTAGCCCCTTTATATGTACTCTCTGACCGCATGTGAGTTATCCTAGCCCCTTTATATGTACTCCCAGACCCCAAGTGAGTTACCCTAATGCCTTATAAGTACTCCCTGACCCCAAGTGAGTTACCATAGCCCCTTTATAAGTACTTCCTGACCGCAAGTGAGTTATTCTAACCCATTTATAAGTACTGCCTGACCCCAAGTGAGTTACCATAGCCCCTTTATAAGTACAACCTGGCATCAAGTGAGGTACCCTGGTCTCATATACGTACTCACAGACACCAAGTGAGATACCCCAGTCCCATATAACACTTCTTGACCCAAAGTGAGTTACACTGGCCCCTTTATAAGTACTCCCTGACCCCAAGTGTGTTACAATATCATCTTTATAAGTACTCCCTGACCCCAAGTGAGTTATCCTAGCCCCTATATATGTACTCTCTGACCGCAAGTGAGTTATCCTAGCCCCTTAAATGTACTCTCTGACCGCAAGTGAGTTATCCTAGCCCCTTTATATGTACTCTCAGACCCCAAGTGAGTTACCCTAGTCCCTTATAACTACTCCCTGACCCCTAGTGAGTTACCCTAGCCCCTATATAAATTCACCCTGTCCCTAAGTGAGTTACCCTAGTCCCATATAAGTACTCCCTGACCCCAAGTGAGTTACCATATCCCCTTTATAAGTACTACCTGACCCCTAGTGTGTTACCTTAGCCCCTTCATAAGTACTCCCCGACCCCAATTCAGTTATCCTATCCGTTTTATATGTACACTCTGACCGCAAGTGAGTTACCCTACTCCCAAATATGTACTCCCTGACCCTATGTGAGTTACCCTAGCACCTTTATAAGTATTCCCTGACCCCAAGTGTGTTACCTTAGTCACATAAATGTACTCCCTGACCCCAAGTGAGTTATCCTATCCCCTTTATATGTACTCTCTGACCGTAAGTGAGTTACCCTAGTCACATAAGAACTCCCTGTCCCTAAGTGAGTACCCTAATCCCAAATAAGTACTCCCTTACCTCAAGTGAGTTACCATAGCCCCTTTATATGTACTCTCTGACCGCAAGTGAGTTATTCAAACCCCTTTATAAGTACTCTCTGACCCCAAGTGTGTTACCCTAGTCTCATATAAGTACTCCCTGAACCCAAGTGAGTTATCCTATCCCCTTTATATGTACTCTCTGACCGCAAGTGAGTTACCCTAGTCCCATATATGTACTCCCTGACCCTATGTGAGTTACCTTAGCACCTTTATAAGTATTCCCTGACCCCAAGTGAGTTATCCTATCCCCTTTATATGTACTCTCTGACCGCAAGTGAGTTACCCAAGACCCATATAAGAACTCCCTATCCCTAAGTGAGTACCCTAGTCCCAAATAAGTACTCCCTTATCCCAAGTGAGTTACCATAGCCCCTTTATAAGTACTCCCTGGCCCCAAGTGAGTTACCCTAGTCCTATATAAGTACTCCCTGACCCAAAGTGAATTACCATATCACCTTTATAAGTTCTCCCTGATCCCAAGTGAGTTATCCTAGCCCCTTTATATGTACTCTCTGACCGCAAGTAAGATACCCTAGTCCCATAGTAGTACTCCCTGACCCCAAGTGAGTTACCATAGCCCCTATATAAGTACTCCCTGACCCCAAGTCAGTTATCCTAGCCCCTATATATGTACTCCCAGGCTCCAAGTGAGTTACACTAGCCGCTTTATATGTATTCCCAGACCCCAAGTGTGTTACCACAGCCCCTTTATACGTACTCCCTGACCCCAAGTGAGTTATCCTAGCCCCTTTATATATACTCTCTGACCGCAAGTGAGTTATTCTAACCCATTTATAAGTACTACCTGACCCCAAGTGAGTTACCATAGCCCCTTTATAAGTATACCCTGGCATCAAGTGAGTTACCCTGGTCTCATATAAGTACTCACAGACACCAAGCGAGATACCCTAGTCCCATATAAGTATTCCTTGACCCAAAGTGAGTTACACTAGCCCCTTTATAAGTACTCCCTGACCACAAGTGAGTTACAATATCATCTTTATAAGTACTCCCTGACCCCAAGTGAGTTATCCTAGCCCCTATATATGTACTCTCTGACCGCAAGTGAGTTATCCTATCCCCTCTATATGTACTCTCTGACTGCAAGTGAGTTACCCTAGGCCCAAATAAATACACCCTGACCCTAAGTGAGTTACCCTAGTCCCATATAAGTACTCCCTGACCCCAAGTGAGTTATCCTAGCCCCTTGAATGTACTCTCTGACCGCAAGTGAGTTATCCTAGCCCCTTTATATGTACTCTCAGACCCCAAGTGAGTTACCCTAGTCCCTTATAACTACTCCCTGACCCCTAGTGAGTTACCCTAGCCCCTATATAAGTACACCCTGGCCCCAAGTGAGTTACCCTGGTCCCATATAAGTATTCCCTCACCCCAAGTAAGTTACCATATCACCTTTATAAGTACTCCCTGACCCCATGTGAGTTATTCTAACCCATTTATAAGTACTCCCTGACCCCAAGTGAGTTACCATAGCCCCTTTATAAGTACACCCTGGCATCAAGTGAGTTACCCTGGTCTCATATAAGTACTCACAGACACCAAATGAGATACCCTAGTCCCAAATAAGTAATCCTTGACACAAAAGTGAATTACACTAGCCCCTTTATAAATACTCTCTGACCCCATGTGAGTTACCATATCACATTTATAAGTACTCCCTGACCCCAAGTGAGTTATCCTAGCCTCTTTATATATACTCTCTGAACGCAAGTGAGTTACCCTAGCCCCTTTATAAGTACTCTCTGACCCCATGTGAGTTACCATATCACATTTATAAGTACTCCCTGACCCCAAGTGAGTTATCCTAGCCTCTTTATATATACTCTCTGAACGCAAGTGAGTTACCCTAGTCCCATATAAGTACTCCCTGACACCAAGTGAGTTACCATAGACCTTTTATAAGTACTCCCTGACCCCAAGTGAGTTATCCTAGCCCCTTTATATGTTCTCCCAGACTCCAAGTGAGCTACCCTAGCCGCTTTATATGTACTCCAGACCCCATGTGAGTTACCCTAGTCCCATAGAAGTACTACCTGACCCCAAGTGAGTTACCATAGCTCCGTTATAAGTACTCCCTGACCCCAAGTGAGTTACCATAGCCCCTTTATATGTACTCTCTGACCGCAAGTGAGTTATTCTAAACCCTTTATATGTACTCCCATACCCCAAGTGAGTTACCCTAGCTGCTTTATATGTACTCCCAGACCCCAAGTGAGTTACCATAGCCCCTATATAAGTACTCCCTGACCCCAAGTGTGTTACCCTAGTCTCATATAAGTAATCCCTGACACCAAGAGAGATACCCTAGTCCCATATAAGTACTCCTTGACCCCAAGTGAGTTACCATAGCCCCGTTATAAGTACTACCTGACCCCAAGTTAGTTATCCTAGCCCCTTTATATGTACTCTCTGACCGCATGTGAGTTATCCTAGCCCCTTTATATGTACTCCCAGACCCCAAGTGAGTTACCCTAATGCCTTATAAGTACTCCCTGACCCCAAGTGAGTTACCATAGCCCCTTTATAAGTACTTCCTGACCGCAAGTGAGTTATTCTAACCCATTTATAAGTACTGCCTGACCCCAAGTGAGTTACCATAGCCCCTTTATAAGTACAACCTGGCATCAAGTGAGGTACCCTGGTCTCATATACGTACTCACAGACACCAAGTGAGATACCCCAGTCCCATATAACACTTCTTGACCCAAAGTGAGTTACACTGGCCCCTTTATAAGTACTCCCTGACCCCAAGTGTGTTACAATATCATCTTTATAAGTACTCCCTGACCCCAAGTGAGTTATCCTAGCCCCTATATATGTACTCTCTGACCGCAAGTGAGTTATCCTAGCCCCTTAAATGTACTCTCTGACCGCAAGTGAGTTATCCTAGCCCCTTTATATGTACTCTCAGACCCCAAGTGAATTATTCTAACCCATTTATAAGTACTCCCTGACCCCAAGTGAGTTACCATAGCCCCTTTATAAGTACACCCTGGCATCAAGTGAGATACCCTGATCTCATATAAGTACTCGTAGACACCAAGTGAGATACCCTAGTCCCAAATAAGTAATCCTTGACCCAAAGTGAGTTACACTGGCCCCTTTATAAGTACTCCCTGACCCCAAGTGTGTTACAATATCATCTTTATAAGTACTCCCTGACCCCAAGTGAGTTATCCTAGCCCCTATATATGTACTCTCTGACCGCAAGTGAGTTATCCTAGCCCCTTAAATGTACTCTCTGACACCAAGTGAGTTATCCTAGCCCCTTTATATGTACTCTCTGACCGCAAGTGAGTTATTCTAACCCCCTTATAAGTACTCCCTGACCCCAAGTGAGTTACCATAGCCCCTTTATAAGTACTCCCTGACACCAAGTGAGTCATCCTAGCCCCTTTATATGTACTCCCATACCCCAAGTGAGTTACCCTAGCTGCTTTATATGTACTCCCAGACCCCAAGTGAGTCATCCTAGCCCCTTTATATGTACTCCCATACCCCAAGTGAGTTACCCTAGCTGCTTTATATGTACTCCCAGACCCCAAGTGAGTTACCATAGCCCCGTTATAAGTACTACCTGACCCCAAGTTAGTTATCCTAGCCCCTTAAATGTACTCTCTGACCGCAAGTGAGTTACCCTAGTCCCATATAAGAACTCCCTGTCCCTAAGTGAGTACCCTAGTCCCACATAAGTACTCCCTAACCCCAAGTGAGTTACCATAGCCCATTTATAAGTACTCCCTGACCACAAGTGAGTTATCCTAACCTCTTTATATGTACTCTCTGACCGCATGTGAGTTATCCTAGCCCCTTTATATGTACTCCCTGACCCCAAGTGAGTTACCATAGCCCCTTTATAAGTACTTCCTGACCCCAAGTGAGTTACCTTAGCCCCTTTATAAGTACTCCCTTACCCCAAGTGAGTTATCCTAGCCCCTTTATATGTACTCTCTTACCAAAAGTGAGTTATCTATTCCCCTTTATATGTCACTCTGAACGCAAGTGAGTTACCCTAGTCTCATATAAGTACTCAAAGACACCTAGTGAGATACCATAGAACCATATAAGTACTCCTTGACCCAAAGTGAGTTATCCTATCCGCTTTATATGTCACTCTTAACGCAAGTGAGTTACCCTAGTCTCATATAAGTACTCAAAGACACCTAGTGAGATACCATAGAACCATATAAGAACTCCTTGACCCAAAGTGAGTTACCATAGCCCCCTTTATAAGTACTCCCTAACCCCAAGTAATTTACCATATCACCTTTATAAGTACTCCCTGACCCCAAGTGAGTTATCCTAGCCCCTTTATAAGTACTCCCAGACACCAAGTGAGTTACCTTAGTCCCTTTATATGTACTCTCTGAACGCAAGTGAGTTACCCTAGCCCCTTTATATGTACTCTCTTACCGCAAGTGAGTTATCCTATCCCCTTTATATGTACTCTCTGACCGCAAGTGAGTTATTTTAACCCCTTTATAAGTACTCCCGGACCCTAAGTGAGTTACCATAGCCCCTTTATAAGTACTCCCTGACCCCAAGTGAGTTATCCTAGCCCCTTTATATGTTCTCCCAGACTCCAAGTGAGCTACCCTAGCCGCTTTATATGTACTCCCAGACCCCATGTGAGTTACCCTAGTCCCATAGAAGTACTACCTGACCCCAAGTGAGTTACCATAGCTCCGTTATAAGTACTCCCTGACACCAAGTGAGTTATCCTAGCCCCTTTATATGTACTCTCTGACCGCAAGTGAGTTATTCTAACCCCCTTATAAGTACTCCCTGACCCCAAGTGAGTTACCATAGCCCCTTTATAAGTACTCCCTGACACCAAGTGAGTCATCCTAGCCCCTTTATATGTACTCCCATACCCCAAGTGAGTTACCCTAGCTGCTTTATATGTACTCCCAGACCCCATGTGAGTCATCCTAGCCCCTTTATATGTACTCCCATACCTCAAGTGAGTTACCCTAGCTGCTTTATATGTACTCCCAGACCCCAAGTGAGTTACCATAGCCCCTTTATAAGTACTACCTGACCCCAAGTTAGTTATCCTAGCCCCTTAAATGTACTCTCTGACCGCAAGTGAGTTACACTAGTCCCATATAAGAACTCCCTGTCCCTAAGTGAGTACCCTCTCCCACATAAGTACTCCCTAACCCCAAGTGAGTTACCATAGCCCATTTATAAGTACTCCCTGACCACAAGTGAGTTATCCTAACCTCTTTATATGTACTCTCTGACCGCATGTGAGTTATCCTAGCCCCTTTATATGTACTCCCAGACCCCAAGTGAGTTACCCTAATGCCTTATAAGTACTCCCTGACCCCAAGTGAGTTACCATAGCCCCTTTATAAGTACTTCCTGACCCCAAGTGAGTTACCATAGCCCCTTTATAAGTACTCCCTGACCCCAAGTGAGTTATCCTAGCCCCTTTATATGTACTCTCTTACCAAAAGTGAGTTATCCTATCCCCTTTATATGTCACTCTGAACGCAAGTGAGTTACCCTAGTCTCAAATAAGTACTCAAAGACACCTAGTGAGATACCATAGAACCATATAAGTACTCCTTGACCCAAAGTGAGTTATCCTATCCCCTTTATATGTCACTCTGAACGCAAGTGAGTTACCCTAGTCTCATATAAGTACTCAAAGACACCTAGTGAGATACCATAGAACCATATAAGTACTCCTTGACCCAAAGTGAGTTACCATAGCCCCTTTATAAGTACTCCCTAACCCCAAGTAATTTACCATATCACCTTTATAAGTACTCCCTGACCCCAAGTGAGTTATCCTAGCCCCTTTATAAGTACTCCCAGACACCAAGTGAGTTACCTTAGTCCCTTTATATGTACTCTCTGAACGCAAGTGAGTTACCCTAGTCCCATATAAGTACTCCCTGACCCCAAGTGAGTTACCATGGACCTTTTATAAGTACTCCCTTCCCCCAAGTGAGTTATCCTAGCCCCTTTATATGTACTCTCTTACCGCAAGTGAGTTATCCTATCCCCTTTATATGTACTCTCTGAACGCAAGTGAGTTACCCTAGTCCCATATAAGTGCTCCCTGACACCAAGTGAGTCATCCTAGCCCCTTTATATGTACTCCCATACCCCAAGTGAGTTACCCTAGCTGCTTTATATGTACTCCCAGACCCCAAGTGAGTCATCCTAGCCCCTTTATATGTACTCCCATACCCCAAGTGAGTTACCCTAGCTGCTTTATATGTACTCCCAGACCCCAAGTGAGTTACCATATCCCCGTTATAAGTACTACCTGACCCCAAGTTAGTTATCCTAGCCCCTTAAATGTACTCTCTGACCGCAAGTGAGTTACCCTAGTCCCATATAAGAACTCCCTGTCCCTAAGTGAGTACCCTAGTCCCACATAAGTACTCCCTAACCCCAAGTGAGTTACCATAGCCCATTTATAAGTACTCCCTGACCACAAGTGAGTTATCCTAACCTCTTTATATGTACTCTCTGACCGCATGTGAGTTATCCTAGCCCCTTTATATGTACTCCCTGACCCCAAGTGAGTTACCATAGCCCCTTTATAAGTACTTCCTGACCCCAAGTGAGTTACCTTAGCCCCTTTATAAGTACTCCCTTACCCCAAGTGAGTTATCCTAGCCCCTTTATATGTACTCTCTTACCAAAAGTGAGTTATCTATTCCCCTTTATATGTCACTCTGAACGCAAGTGAGTTACCCTAGTCTCATATAAGTACTCAAAGACACCTAGTGAGATACCATAGAACCATATAAGTACTCCTTGACCCAAAGTGAGTTATCCTATCCGCTTTATATGTCACTCTGAACGCAAGTGAGTTACCCTAGTCTCATATAAGTACTCAAAGACACCTAGTGAGATACCATAGAACCATATAAGAACTCCTTGACCCAAAGTGAGTTACCATAGCCCCTTTATAAGTACTCCCTAACCCCAAGTAATTTACCATATCACCTTTATAAGTACTCCCTGACCCCAAGTGAGTTATCCTAGCCCCTTTATAAGTACTCCCAGACACCAAGTGAGTTACCTTAGTCCCTTTATATGTACTCTCTGAACGCAAGTGAGTTACCCTAGCCCCTTTATATGTACTCTCTTACCGCAAGTGAGTTATCCTATCCCCTTTATATGTACTCTCTGACCGCAAGTGAGTTATTTTAACCCCTTTATAAGTACTCCCGGACCCCAAGTGAGTTACCATAGCCCCTTTATAAGTACTCCCTGACCCCAAGTGAGTTATCCTAGCCCCTTTATATGTTCTCCCAGACTCCAAGTGAGCTACCCTAGCCGCTTTATATGTACTCCCAGACCCCATGTGAGTTACCCTAGTCCCATAGAAGTACTACCTGACCCCAAGTGAGTTACCATAGCTCCGTTATAAGTACTCCCTGACACCAAGTGAGTTATCCTAGCCCCTTTATATGTACTCTCTGACCGCAAGTGAGTTATTCTAACCCCCTTATAAGTACTCCCTGACCCCAAGTGAGTTACCATAGCCCCTTTATAAGTACTCCCTGACACCAAGTGAGTCATCCTAGCCCCTTTATATGTACTCCCATACCCCAAGTGAGTTACCCTAGCTGCTTTATATGTACTCCCAGACCCCATGTGAGTCATCCTAGCCCCTTTATATGTACTCCCATACCTCAAGTGAGTTACCCTAGCTGCTTTATATGTACTCCCAGACCCCAAGTGAGTTACCATAGCCCCTTTATAAGTACTACCTGACCCCAAGTTAGTTATCCTAGCCCCTTAAATGTACTCTCTGACCGCAAGTGAGTTACACTAGTCCCATATAAGAACTCCCTGTCCCTAAGTGAGTACCCTCTCCCACATAAGTACTCCCTAACCCCAAGTGAGTTACCATAGCCCATTTATAAGTACTCCCTGACCACAAGTGAGTTATCCTAACCTCTTTATATGTACTCTCTGACCGCATGTGAGTTATCCTAGCCCCTTTATATGTACTCCCAGACCCCAAGTGAGTTACCCTAATGCCTTATAAGTACTCCCTGACCCCAAGTGAGTTACCATAGCCCCTTTATAAGTACTTCCTGACCCCAAGTGAGTTACCATAGCCCCTTTATAAGTACTCCCTGACCCCAAGTGAGTTATCCTAGCCCCTTTATATGTACTCTCTTACCAAAAGTGAGTTATCCTATCCCCTTTATATGTCACTCTGAACGCAAGTGAGTTACCCTAGTCTCATATAAGTACTCAAAGACACCTAGTGAGATACCATAGAACCATATAAGTACTCCTTGACCCAAAGTGAGTTATCCTATCCCCTTTATATGTCACTCTGAACGCAAGTGAGTTACCCTAGTCTCATATAAGTACTCAAAGACACCTAGTGAGATACCATAGAACCATATAAGTACTCCTTGACCCAAAGTGAGTTACCATAGCCCCTTTATAAGTACTCCCTAACCCCAAGTAATTTACCATATCACCTTTATAAGTACTCCCTGACCCCAAGTGAGTTATCCTAGCCCCTTTATAAGTACTCCCAGACACCAAGTGAGTTACCTTAGTCCCTTTATATGTACTCTCTGAACGCAAGTGAGTTACCCTAGTCCCATATAAGTACTCCCTGACCCCAAGTGAGTTACCATGGACCTTTTATAAGTACTCCCTTCCCCCAAGTGAGTTATCCTAGCCCCTTTATATGTACTCTCTTACCGCAAGTGAGTTATCCTATCCCCTTTATATGTACTCTCTGAACGCAAGTGAGTTACCCTAGTCCCATATAAGTGCTCCCTGACACCAAGTGAGTTACCCTAGCCCCTTTATAAGTACACCCTGACCCCATGTGAATTATCCTAGCTCCTTATATGTACTCTCTGACCGCAAGTGAGTTACCCTAATCCCATAGTAGTACTCCCTGACCCCAAGTGAGTTACCATAGCCCCATTATAAGTATTCCCTGACCCCAAGTGAGTTACCCTAGCCCCTTTATATGTACTCTCTGGCGGAAAGTGAGTTACCCTAGTCCCATATAAGTACTCCCTGACCCCAAGTGAGATAACATAGCCCCTCTATAAGTACTCCCTGACCCCAAGTGAGTTATCATAGCCCGTTTATATGTACTCTCTTACCGCAAGTGAGTTATCCTATCCCCTTTATATGTACTCTCTGAACGCAAGTGAGTCATTTTAACCCCTTTATAAGTACTCACGGACCCCAAGTGAGTTACCATAGCCCCTTTATAAGTACTCCCTGACCCCAAGTGAGTTATCCTAGCCCCTTTATATGTTCTCCCAGACTCCAAGTGAGCTACCCTAGCCGCTTTATATGTACTCCCAGACCTCATGTGAGTTACCCTAGCCCCATAGAAGTACTACCTGACCCCAAATGAGTTACCATAGCTCCGTTATAAGTACTCCCTGACACCAAGTGAGTTATCCTAGCCCCTTTATATGTACTCTCTGACCGCAAGTGAGTTATTCTAACCCCCTTATAAGTACTCCCTGACCCCAAGTGAGTTACCATAGCCCCTTTATAAGTACTCCCTGACACCTAGTGAGTCATCCTAGCCCCTTTATATGTACTCCCATACCCCAAGTGAGTTACCCTAGCTGCTTTATATGTACTCCCAGACCCCAAGTGAGTCATCCTAGCCCCTTTATATGTACTCCCATACCCCAAGTGAGTTACCCTAGCTGCTTTATATGTACTCCCAGACCCCAAGTGAGTTACCATAGCCCCGTTATCATTACTACCTGACCCCAAGTTAGTTATCCTAGCCCCTTAAATGTACTCTCTGACCGCAAGTGAGTTCCCCTAGTCCCATATAAGAACTCCCTGTCCCTAAGTGAGTACCCTAGTCCCACATAAGTACTCCCTAACCCCAAGTGAGTTACCATAGCCCATTTATAAGTACTCCCTGACCACAAGTGAGTTATCCTAACGTCTTTATATGTACTCTCTGACCGCATGTGAGTTATCCTAGCCCCTTTATATGTACTCCCAGACCCCAAGTGAGTTACCCTAATGCCTTATAAGTACTCCCTGACCCCAAGTGAGTTACCATAGCCCCTTTATAAGTACTTCCTGACCCCAAGTGAGTTACCTTAGCCCCTTTATAACTACTCCCTTACCCCAAGTGAGTTATCCTAGCCCCTTTATATGTACTCTCTTACCAAAAGTGAGTTATCTATTCCCCTTTATATGTCACTCTGAACGCAAGTGAGTTACCCTAGTCTCATATAAGTACTCAAAGACACCTAGTGAGATACCATAGAACCATATAAGTACTCCTTGATCCAAAGTGAGTTATCCTATCCCCTTTATATGTCACTCTGAACGCAAGTGAGTTACCCTAGTCTCATATAAGTACTCAAAGACACCTAGTGAGATACCATAGAACCATATAAGAACTCCTTGACCCAAAGTGAGTTACCATAGCCCCTTTATAAGTACTCCCTAACCCCAAGTAATTTACCATATCACCTTTATAAGTACTCCCTGACCCCAAGTGAGTTATCCTAGCCCCTTTATAAGTACTCCCAGACACCAAGTGAGTTACCATAGACCTTTTATAAGTACTCCCTTCCCCCAAGTGAGTTATCCTAGCCCCTTTATATGTACTCTCTTACCGCAAGTGAGTTATCCTATCCCCTTTATATGTACTCTCTGACCGCAAGTGAGTTATTTTAACCCCTTTATAAGTACTCCCGGACCCCAAGTGAGTTACCATAGCCCCTTTATAAGTACTCCCTGACCCCAAGTGAGTTATCCTAGCCCCTTTATAAGTTCTCCCAGACTCCAAGTGAGCTACCCTAGCCGCTTTATATGTACTCCCAGACCCCATGTGAGTTACCCTAGTCCCATAGAAGTACTACCTGACCCCAAGTGAGTTACCATAGCTCCGTTATAAGTACTCCCTGACACCAAGTGAGTTATCCTAGCCCCTTTATATGTACTCTCTGACCGCAAGTGAGTTATTCTAACCCCCTTATAAGTACTCCCTGACCCCAAGTGAGGTACCATAGCCCCTTTATAAGTACTCCCTGACACCAAGTGAGTCATCCTAGCCCCTTTATATGTACTCCCATACCCCAAGTGAGTTACCCTAGCTGCTTTATATGTACTCCCAGACCCCATGTGAGTCATCCTAGCCCCTTTATATGTACTCCCATACCTCAAGTGAGTTACCCTAGCTGCTTTATATGTACTCCCAGACCCCAAGTGAGTTACCTTAGCCCCTTTATAAGTACTACCTGACCCCAAGTTAGTTATCCTAGCCCCTTAAATGTACTCTCTGACCGCAAGTGAGTTACACTAGTCCCATATAAGAACTCCCTGTCCCTAAGTGAGTACCCTAGTCACACATAAGTACTCCCTAACCCCAAGTGAGTTACCATAGCCCATTTATAAGTACTCCCTGACCACAAGTGAGTTATCCTAACCTCTTTATATGTACTCTCTGACCGCATGTGAGTTATCCTAGCCCCTTTATATGTACTCCCAGACCCCAAGTGAGTTACCCTAATGCCTTATAAGTACTCCCTGACCCCAAGTGAGTTACCATAGCCCCTTTATAAGTACTTCCTGACCCCAAGTGAGTTACCATAGCCCCTTTATAAGTACTCCCTGACCCCAAGTGAGTTATCCTAGCCCCTTTATATGTACTCTCTTACCAAAAGTGAGTTATCCTATCCCCTTTATATGTCACTCTGAACGCAAGTGAGTTACCCTAGTCTCTTATAAGTACTCAAAGACACCTAGTGAGATACCATAGAACCATATAAGTACTCCTTGACCCAAAGTGAGTTATCCTATCCCCTTTATATGTCACTCTGAACGCAAGTGAGTTACCCTAGTCTCATATAAGTACTCAAAGACACCTAGTGAGATACCATAGAACCATATATGTACTCCTTGACCCAAAGTGAGTTACCATAGCCCCTTTATAAGTACTCCCTAACCCCAAGTAATTTACCATATCACCTTTATAAGTACTCCCTGACCCCAAGTGAGTTATCCTAGCCCCTTTATAAGTACTCCCAGACACCAAGTGAGTTACCTTAGTCCCTTTATATGTACTCTCTGAACACAAGTGAGTTACCCTAGTCCCAAATAAGTACTCCCTGAACCCAAGTGAGTTACCATAGACCTTTTATAAGTACTCCCTTCCCCCAAGTGAGTTATCCTAGCCCCTTTATATGTACTCTCTTACCGCAAGTGAGTTATCCTATCCCCTTTATATGTACTCTCTGAACGCAAGTGAGTTACCCTAGTCCCATATAAGTGCTCCCTGACACCAAGTGAGTTACCCTAGCCCCTTTATAAGTACACCCTGACCCCATGTGAGTTATCCTAGCTCCTTATATGTACTCTCTGACCGCAAGTGAGTTACCCTAATCCCATAGTAGTACTCCCTGACCCCAAGTGAGTTACCATAGCCCCATTATAAGTATTCCCTGACCCCAAGTGAGTTACCCTAGCCCCTTTATATGTACTCTCTGGCGGAAAGTGAGTTACCCTAGTCCCATATAAGTACTCCCTGACCCCAAGTGAGATAACATAGCCCCTCTATAAGTACTCCCTGACCCCAAGTGAGTTATCATAGCCCGGTTATATGTACTCTCTTACCGCAAGTGAGTTATCCTATCCCCTTTATATGTACTCTCTGAACGCAAGTGAGTCATTTTAACCCCTTTATAAGTACTCACGGACCCCAAGTGAGTTACCATAGCCCCTTTATAAGTACTCCCTGACCCCAAGTGAGTTATCCTAGCCCCTTTATATGTTCTCCCAGACTCCAAGTGAGCTACCCTAGCCGCTTTATATGTACTCCCAGACCCCATGTGAGTTACCCTAGCCCCATAGAAGTACTACCTGACCCCAAGTGAGTTACCATAGCTCCGTTATAAGTACTCCCTGACACCAAGTGAGTTATCCTAGCCCCTTTATATGTACTCTCTGACCGCAAGTGAGTTATTCTAACCCCCTTATAAGTACTCCCTGACCCCAAGTGAGTTACCATAGCCCCTTTATAAGTACTCCCAGACTCCAAGTGAGCTACCCTAGCCGCTTTATATGTACTCCCATACCCCAAGTGAGTTACCCTAGCTGCTTTATATGTACTCCCAGACCCCAAGTGAGTCATCCTAGCCCCTTTATATGTACTCCCATACCCCAAGTGAGTTACCCTAGCTGCTTTATATGTACTCCCAGACCCCAAGTGAGTTACCCTAATGCCTTATAAGTACTCCCTGACCCCAAGTGAGTTACCATAGCCCCTTTATAAGTACTTCCTGACCCCAAGTGAGTTACCTTAGCCCCTTTATAAGTACTCCCTTACCCCAAGTGAGTTATCCTAGCCCCTTTATATGTACTCTCTTACCAAAAGTGAGTTATCTATTCCCCTTTATATGTCACTCTGAACGCAAGTGAGTTACCCTAGTCTCATATAAGTACTCAAAGACACCTAGTGAGATACCATAGAACCATATAAGAACTCCTTGACCCAAAGTGAGTTACCATAGCCCCTTTATAAGTACTCCCTAACCCCAAGTAATTTACCATATCACCTTTATAAGTACTCCCTGACCCCAAGTGAGTTATCCTAGCCCCTTTATAAGTACTCCCAGACACCAAGTGAGTTACCTTAGTCCCTTTATATGTACTCTCTGAACGCAAGTGAGTTACCCTAGTCCCATATAAGTACTCCCTGACCCCAAGTGAGTTACCATGGACCTTTTATAAGTACTCCCTTCCCCCAAGTGAGTTATCCTAGCCCCTTTATATGTACTCTCTTACCGCAAGTGAGTTATCCTATCCCCTTTATATGTACTCTCTGAACGCAAGTGAGTTACCCTAGTCCCATATAAGTGCTCCCTGACACCAAGTGAGTCATCCTAGCCCCTTTATATGTACTCCCATACCCCAAGTGAGTTACCCTAGCTGCTTTATATGTACTCCCAGACCCCAAGTGAGTCATCCTAGCCCCTTTATATGTACTCCCATACCCCAAGTGAGTTACCCTAGCTGCTTTATATGTACTCCCAGACCCCAAGTGAGTTACCATATCCCCGTTATAAGTACTACCTGACCCCAAGTTAGTTATCCTAGCCCCTTAAATGTACTCTCTGACCGCAAGTGAGTTACCCTAGTCCCATATAAGAACTCCCTGTCCCTAAGTGAGTACCCTAGTCCCACATAAGTACTCCCTAACCCCAAGTGAGTTACCATAGCCCATTTATAAGTACTCCCTGACCACAAGTGAGTTATCCTAACCTCTTTATATGTACTCTCTGACCGCATGTGAGTTATCCTAGCCCCTTTATATGTACTCCCTGACCCCAAGTGAGTTACCATAGCCCCTTTATAAGTACTTCCTGACCCCAAGTGAGTTACCTTAGCCCCTTTATAAGTACTCCCTTACCCCAAGTGAGTTATCCTAGCCCCTTTATATGTACTCTCTTACCAAAAGTGAGTTATCTATTCCCCTTTATATGTCACTCTGAACGCAAGTGAGTTACCCTAGTCTCATATAAGTACTCAAAGACACCTAGTGAGATACCATAGAACCATATAAGTACTCCTTGACCCAAAGTGAGTTATCCTATCCGCTTTATATGTCACTCTGAACGCAAGTGAGTTACCCTAGTCTCATATAAGTACTCAAAGACACCTAGTGAGATACCATAGAACCATATAAGAACTCCTTGACCCAAAGTGAGTTACCATAGCCCCTTTATAAGTACTCCCTAACCCCAAGTAATTTACCATATCACCTTTATAAGTACTCCCTGACCCCAAGTGAGTTATCCTAGCCCCTTTATAAGTACTCCCAGACACCAAGTGAGTTACCTTAGTCCCTTTATATGTACTCTCTGAACGCAAGTGAGTTACCCTAGCCCCTTTATATGTACTCTCTTACCGCAAGTGAGTTATCCTATCCCCTTTATATGTACTCTCTGACCGCAAGTGAGTTATTTTAACCCCTTTATAAGTACTCCCGGACCCCAAGTGAGTTACCATAGCCCCTTTATAAGTACTCCCTGACCCCAAGTGAGTTATCCTAGCCCCTTTATATGTTCTCCCAGACTCCAAGTGAGCTACCCTAGCCGCTTTATATGTACTCCCAGACCCCATGTGAGTTACCCTAGTCCCATAGAAGTACTACCTGACCCCAAGTGAGTTACCATAGCTCCGTTATAAGTACTCCCTGACACCAAGTGAGTTATCCTAGCCCCTTTATATGTACTCTCTGACCGCAAGTGAGTTATTCTAACCCCCTTATAAGTACTCCCTGACCCCAAGTGAGTTACCATAGCCCCTTTATAAGTACTCCCTGACACCAAGTGAGTCATCCTAGCCCCTTTATATGTACTCCCATACCCCAAGTGAGTTACCCTAGCTGCTTTATATGTACTCCCAGACCCCATGTGAGTCATCCTAGCCCCTTTATATGTACTCCCATACCTCAAGTGAGTTACCCTAGCTGCTTTATATGTACTCCCAGACCCCAAGTGAGTTACCATAGCCCCTTTATAAGTACTACCTGACCCCAAGTTAGTTATCCTAGCCCCTTAAATGTACTCTCTGACCGCAAGTGAGTTACACTAGTCCCATATAAGAACTCCCTGTCCCTAAGTGAGTACCCTCTCCCACATAAGTACTCCCTAACCCCAAGTGAGTTACCATAGCCCATTTATAAGTACTCCCTGACCACAAGTGAGTTATCCTAACCTCTTTATATGTACTCTCTGACCGCATGTGAGTTATCCTAGCCCCTTTATATGTACTCCCAGACCCCAAGTGAGTTACCCTAATGCCTTATAAGTACTCCCTGACCCCAAGTGAGTTACCATAGCCCCTTTATAAGTACTTCCTGACCCCAAGTGAGTTACCATAGCCCCTTTATAAGTACTCCCTGACCCCAAGTGAGTTATCCTAGCCCCTTTATATGTACTCTCTTACCAAAAGTGAGTTATCCTATCCCCTTTATATGTCACTCTGAACGCAAGTGAGTTACCCTAGTCTCATATAAGTACTCAAAGACACCTAGTGAGATACCATAGAACCATATAAGTACTCCTTGACCCAAAGTGAGTTATCCTATCCCCTTTATATGTCACTCTGAACGCAAGTGAGTTACCCTAGTCTCATATAAGTACTCAAAGACACCTAGTGAGATACCATAGAACCATATAAGTACTCCTTGACCCAAAGTGAGTTACCATAGCCCCTTTATAAGTACTCCCTAACCCCAAGTAATTTACCATATCACCTTTATAAGTACTCCCTGACCCCAAGTGAGTTATCCTAGCCCCTTTATAAGTACTCCCAGACACCAAGTGAGTTACCTTAGTCCCTTTATATGTACTCTCTGAACGCAAGTGAGTTACCCTAGTCCCATATAAGTACTCCCTGACCCCAAGTGAGTTACCATGGACCTTTTATAAGTACTCCCTTCCCCCAAGTGAGTTATCCTAGCCCCTTTATATGTACTCTCTTACCGCAAGTGAGTTATCCTATCCCCTTTATATGTACTCTCTGAACGCAAGTGAGTTACCCTAGTCCCATATAAGTGCTCCCTGACACCAAGTGAGTTACCCTAGCCCCTTTATAAGTACACCCTGACCCCATGTGAATTATCCTAGCTCCTTATATGTACTCTCTGACCGCAAGTGAGTTACCCTAATCCCATAGTAGTACTCCCTGACCCCAAGTGAGTTACCATAGCCCCATTATAAGTATTCCCTGACCCCAAGTGAGTTACCCTAGCCCCTTTATATGTACTCTCTGGCGGAAAGTGAGTTACCCTAGTCCCATATAAGTACTCCCTGACCCCAAGTGAGATAACATAGCCCCTCTATAAGTACTCCCTGACCCCAAGTGAGTTATCATAGCCCGTTTATATGTACTCTCTTACCGCAAGTGAGTTATCCTATCCCCTTTATATGTACTCTCTGAACGCAAGTGAGTCATTTTAACCCCTTTATAAGTACTCACGGACCCCAAGTGAGTTACCATAGCCCCTTTATAAGTACTCCCTGACCCCAAGTGAGTTATCCTAGCCCCTTTATATGTTCTCCCAGACTCCAAGTGAGCTACCCTAGCCGCTTTATATGTACTCCCAGACCTCATGTGAGTTACCCTAGCCCCATAGAAGTACTACCTGACCCCAAATGAGTTACCATAGCTCCGTTATAAGTACTCCCTGACACCAAGTGAGTTATCCTAGCCCCTTTATATGTACTCTCTGACCGCAAGTGAGTTATTCTAACCCCCTTATAAGTACTCCCTGACCCCAAGTGAGTTACCATAGCCCCTTTATAAGTACTCCCTGACACCTAGTGAGTCATCCTAGCCCCTTTATATGTACTCCCATACCCCAAGTGAGTTACCCTAGCTGCTTTATATGTACTCCCAGACCCCAAGTGAGTCATCCTAGCCCCTTTATATGTACTCCCATACCCCAAGTGAGTTACCCTAGCTGCTTTATATGTACTCCCAGACCCCAAGTGAGTTACCATAGCCCCGTTATCATTACTACCTGACCCCAAGTTAGTTATCCTAGCCCCTTAAATGTACTCTCTGACCGCAAGTGAGTTCCCCTAGTCCCATATAAGAACTCCCTGTCCCTAAGTGAGTACCCTAGTCCCACATAAGTACTCCCTAACCCCAAGTGAGTTACCATAGCCCATTTATAAGTACTCCCTGACCACAAGTGAGTTATCCTAACGTCTTTATATGTACTCTCTGACCGCATGTGAGTTATCCTAGCCCCTTTATATGTACTCCCAGACCCCAAGTGAGTTACCCTAATGCCTTATAAGTACTCCCTGACCCCAAGTGAGTTACCATAGCCCCTTTATAAGTACTTCCTGACCCCAAGTGAGTTACCTTAGCCCCTTTATAACTACTCCCTTACCCCAAGTGAGTTATCCTAGCCCCTTTATATGTACTCTCTTACCAAAAGTGAGTTATCTATTCCCCTTTATATGTCACTCTGAACGCAAGTGAGTTACCCTAGTCTCATATAAGTACTCAAAGACACCTAGTGAGATACCATAGAACCATATAAGTACTCCTTGATCCAAAGTGAGTTATCCTATCCCCTTTATATGTCACTCTGAACGCAAGTGAGTTACCCTAGTCTCATATAAGTACTCAAAGACACCTAGTGAGATACCATAGAACCATATAAGAACTCCTTGACCCAAAGTGAGTTACCATAGCCCCTTTATAAGTACTCCCTGACCACAAGTGAGTTATCCTAACCTCTTTATATGTACTCTCTGACCGCATGTGAGTTATCCTAGCCCCTTTATATGTACTCCCAGACCCCAAGTGAGTTACCCTAATGCCTTATAAGTACTCCCTGACCCCAAGTGAGTTACCATAGCCCCTTTATAAGTACTTCCTGACCCCAAGTGAGTTACCATAGCCCCTTTATAAGTACTCCCTGACCCCAAGTGAGTTATCCTAGCCCCTTTATATGTACTCTCTTACCAAAAGTGAGTTATCCTATCCCCTTTATATGTCACTCTGAACGCAAGTGAGTTACCCTAGTCTCTTATAAGTACTCAAAGACACCTAGTGAGATACCATAGAACCATATAAGTACTCCTTGACCCAAAGTGAGTTATCCTATCCCCTTTATATGTCACTCTGAACGCAAGTGAGTTACCCTAGTCTCATATAAGTACTCAAAGACACCTAGTGAGATACCATAGAACCATATATGTACTCCTTGACCCAAAGTGAGTTACCATAGCCCCTTTATAAGTACTCCCTAACCCCAAGTAATTTACCATATCACCTTTATAAGTACTCCCTGACCCCAAGTGAGTTATCCTAGCCCCTTTATAAGTACTCCCAGACACCAAGTGAGTTACCTTAGTCCCTTTATATGTACTCTCTGAACACAAGTGAGTTACCCTAGTCCCAAATAAGTACTCCCTGACCCCAAGTGAGTTACCATAGACCTTTTATAAGTACTCCCTTCCCCCAAGTGAGTTATCCTAGCCCCTTTATATGTACTCTCTTACCGCAAGTGAGTTATCCTATCCCCTTTATATGTACTCTCTGAACGCAAGTGAGTTACCCTAGTCCCATATAAGTGCTCCCTGACACCAAGTGAGTTACCCTAGCCCCTTTATAAGTACACCCTGACCCCATGTGAGTTATCCTAGCTCCTTATATGTACTCTCTGACCGCAAGTGAGTTACCCTAATCCCATAGTAGTACTCCCTGACCCCAAGTGAGTTACCATAGCCCCATTATAAGTATTCCCTGACCCCAAGTGAGTTACCCTAGCCCCTTTATATGTACTCTCTGGCGGAAAGTGAGTTACCCTAGTCCCATATAAGTACTCCCTGACCCCAAGTGAGATAACATAGCCCCTCTATAAGTACTCCCTGACCCCAAGTGAGTTATCATAGCCCGGTTATATGTACTCTCTTACCGCAAGTGAGTTATCCTATCCCCTTTATATGTACTCTCTGAACGCAAGTGAGTCATTTTAACCCCTTTATAAGTACTCACGGACCCCAAGTGAGTTACCATAGCCCCTTTATAAGTACTCCCTGACCCCAAGTGAGTTATCCTAGCCCCTTTATATGTTCTCCCAGACTCCAAGTGAGCTACCCTAGCCGCTTTATATGTACTCCCAGACCCCATGTGAGTTACCCTAGCCCCATAGAAGTACTACCTGACCCCAAGTGAGTTACCATAGCTCCGTTATAAGTACTCCCTGACACCAAGTGAGTTATCCTAGCCCCTTTATATGTACTCTCTGACCGCAAGTGAGTTATTCTAACCCCCTTATAAGTACTCCCTGACCCCAAGTGAGTTACCATAGCCCCTTTATAAGTACTCCCAGACTCCAAGTGAGCTACCCTAGCCGCTTTATATGTACTCCCATACCCCAAGTGAGTTACCCTAGCTGCTTTATATGTACTCCCAGACCCCAAGTGAGTCATCCTAGCCCCTTTATATGTACTCCCATACCCCAAGTGAGTTACCCTAGCTGCTTTATATGTACTCCCAGACCCCAAGTGAGTTACCCTAATGCCTTATAAGTACTCCCTGACCCCAAGTGAGTTACCATAGCCCCTTTATAAGTACTTCCTGACCCCAAGTGAGTTACCTTAGCCCCTTTATAAGTACTCCCTTACCCCAAGTGAGTTATCCTAGCCCCTTTATATGTACTCTCTTACCAAAAGTGAGTTATCTATTCCCCTTTATATGTCACTCTGAACGCAAGTGAGTTACCCTAGTCTCATATAAGTACTCAAAGACACCTAGTGAGATACCATAGAACCATATAAGAACTCCTTGACCCAAAGTGAGTTACCATAGCCCCTTTATAAGTACTCCCTAACCCCAAGTAATTTACCATATCACCTTTATAAGTACTCCCTGACCCCAAGTGAGTTATCCTAGCCCCTTTATAAGTACTCCCAGACACCAAGTGAGTTACCTTAGTCCCTTTATATGTACTCTCTGAACGCAAGTGAGTTACCCTAGTCCCATATAAGTACTCCCTGACCCCAAGTGAGTTACCATGGACCTTTTATAAGTACTCCCTTCCCCCAAGTGAGTTATCCTAGCCCCTTTATATGTACTCTCTTACCGCAAGTGAGTTATCCTATCCCCTTTATATGTACTCTCTGAACGCAAGTGAGTTACCCTAGTCCCATATAAGTGCTCCCTGACACCAAGTGAGTCATCCTAGCCCCTTTATATGTACTCCCATACCCCAAGTGAGTTACCCTAGCTGCTTTATATGTACTCCCAGACCCCAAGTGAGTCATCCTAGCCCCTTTATATGTACTCCCATACCCCAAGTGAGTTACCCTAGCTGCTTTATATGTACTCCCAGACCCCAAGTGAGTTACCATATCCCCGTTATAAGTACTACCTGACCCCAAGTTAGTTATCCTAGCCCCTTAAATGTACTCTCTGACCGCAAGTGAGTTACCCTAGTCCCATATAAGAACTCCCTGTCCCTAAGTGAGTACCCTAGTCCCACATAAGTACTCCCTAACCCCAAGTGAGTTACCATAGCCCATTTATAAGTACTCCCTGACCACAAGTGAGTTATCCTAACCTCTTTATATGTACTCTCTGACCGCATGTGAGTTATCCTAGCCCCTTTATATGTACTCCCTGACCCCAAGTGAGTTACCATAGCCCCTTTATAAGTACTTCCTGACCCCAAGTGAGTTACCTTAGCCCCTTTATAAGTACTCCCTTACCCCAAGTGAGTTATCCTAGCCCCTTTATATGTACTCTCTTACCAAAAGTGAGTTATCTATTCCCCTTTATATGTCACTCTGAACGCAAGTGAGTTACCCTAGTCTCATATAAGTACTCAAAGACACCTAGTGAGATACCATAGAACCATATAAGTACTCCTTGACCCAAAGTGAGTTATCCTATCCGCTTTATATGTCACTCTGAACGCAAGTGAGTTACCCTAGTCTCATATAAGTACTCAAAGACACCTAGTGAGATACCATAGAACCATATAAGAACTCCTTGACCCAAAGTGAGTTACCATAGCCCCTTTATAAGTACTCCCTAACCCCAAGTAATTTACCATATCACCTTTATAAGTACTCCCTGACCCCAAGTGAGTTATCCTAGCCCCTTTATAAGTACTCCCAGACACCAAGTGAGTTACCTTAGTCCCTTTATATGTACTCTCTGAACGCAAGTGAGTTACCCTAGCCCCTTTATATGTACTCTCTTACCGCAAGTGAGTTATCCTATCCCCTTTATATGTACTCTCTGACCGCAAGTGAGTTATTTTAACCCCTTTATAAGTACTCCCGGACCCCAAGTGAGTTACCATAGCCCCTTTATAAGTACTCCCTGACCCCAAGTGAGTTATCCTAGCCCCTTTATATGTTCTCCCAGACTCCAAGTGAGCTACCCTAGCCGCTTTATATGTACTCCCAGACCCCATGTGAGTTACCCTAGTCCCATAGAAGTACTACCTGACCCCAAGTGAGTTACCATAGCTCCGTTATAAGTACTCCCTGACACCAAGTGAGTTATCCTAGCCCCTTTATATGTACTCTCTGACCGCAAGTGAGTTATTCTAACCCCCTTATAAGTACTCCCTGACCCCAAGTGAGTTACCATAGCCCCTTTATAAGTACTCCCTGACACCAAGTGAGTCATCCTAGCCCCTTTATATGTACTCCCATACCCCAAGTGAGTTACCCTAGCTGCTTTATATGTACTCCCAGACCCCATGTGAGTCATCCTAGCCCCTTTATATGTACTCCCATACCTCAAGTGAGTTACCCTAGCTGCTTTATATGTACTCCCAGACCCCAAGTGAGTTACCATAGCCCCTTTATAAGTACTACCTGACCCCAAGTTAGTTATCCTAGCCCCTTAAATGTACTCTCTGACCGCAAGTGAGTTACACTAGTCCCATATAAGAACTCCCTGTCCCTAAGTGAGTACCCTCTCCCACATAAGTACTCCCTAACCCCAAGTGAGTTACCATAGCCCATTTATAAGTACTCCCTGACCACAAGTGAGTTATCCTAACCTCTTTATATGTACTCTCTGACCGCATGTGAGTTATCCTAGCCCCTTTATATGTACTCCCAGACCCCAAGTGAGTTACCCTAATGCCTTATAAGTACTCCCTGACCCCAAGTGAGTTACCATAGCCCCTTTATAAGTACTTCCTGACCCCAAGTGAGTTACCATAGCCCCTTTATAAGTACTCCCTGACCCCAAGTGAGTTATCCTAGCCCCTTTATATGTACTCTCTTACCAAAAGTGAGTTATCCTATCCCCTTTATATGTCACTCTGAACGCAAGTGAGTTACCCTAGTCTCATATAAGTACTCAAAGACACCTAGTGAGATACCATAGAACCATATAAGTACTCCTTGACCCAAAGTGAGTTATCCTATCCCCTTTATATGTCACTCTGAACGCAAGTGAGTTACCCTAGTCTCATATAAGTACTCAAAGACACCTAGTGAGATACCATAGAACCATATAAGTACTCCTTGACCCAAAGTGAGTTACCATAGCCCCTTTATAAGTACTCCCTAACCCCAAGTAATTTACCATATCACCTTTATAAGTACTCCCTGACCCCAAGTGAGTTATCCTAGCCCCTTTATAAGTACTCCCAGACACCAAGTGAGTTACCTTAGTCCCTTTATATGTACTCTCTGAACGCAAGTGAGTTACCCTAGTCCCATATAAGTACTCCCTGACCCCAAGTGAGTTACCATGGACCTTTTATAAGTACTCCCTTCCCCCAAGTGAGTTATCCTAGCCCCTTTATATGTACTCTCTTACCGCAAGTGAGTTATCCTATCCCCTTTATATGTACTCTCTGAACGCAAGTGAGTTACCCTAGTCCCATATAAGTGCTCCCTGACACCAAGTGAGTTACCCTAGCCCCTTTATAAGTACACCCTGACCCCATGTGAATTATCCTAGCTCCTTATATGTACTCTCTGACCGCAAGTGAGTTACCCTAATCCCATAGTAGTACTCCCTGACCCCAAGTGAGTTACCATAGCCCCATTATAAGTATTCCCTGACCCCAAGTGAGTTACCCTAGCCCCTTTATATGTACTCTCTGGCGGAAAGTGAGTTACCCTAGTCCCATATAAGTACTCCCTGACCCCAAGTGAGATAACATAGCCCCTCTATAAGTACTCCCTGACCCCAAGTGAGTTATCATAGCCCGTTTATATGTACTCTCTTACCGCAAGTGAGTTATCCTATCCCCTTTATATGTACTCTCTGAACGCAAGTGAGTCATTTTAACCCCTTTATAAGTACTCACGGACCCCAAGTGAGTTACCATAGCCCCTTTATAAGTACTCCCTGACCCCAAGTGAGTTATCCTAGCCCCTTTATATGTTCTCCCAGACTCCAAGTGAGCTACCCTAGCCGCTTTATATGTACTCCCAGACCTCATGTGAGTTACCCTAGCCCCATAGAAGTACTACCTGACCCCAAATGAGTTACCATAGCTCCGTTATAAGTACTCCCTGACACCAAGTGAGTTATCCTAGCCCCTTTATATGTACTCTCTGACCGCAAGTGAGTTATTCTAACCCCCTTATAAGTACTCCCTGACCCCAAGTGAGTTACCATAGCCCCTTTATAAGTACTCCCTGACACCTAGTGAGTCATCCTAGCCCCTTTATATGTACTCCCATACCCCAAGTGAGTTACCCTAGCTGCTTTATATGTACTCCCAGACCCCAAGTGAGTCATCCTAGCCCCTTTATATGTACTCCCATACCCCAAGTGAGTTACCCTAGCTGCTTTATATGTACTCCCAGACCCCAAGTGAGTTACCATAGCCCCGTTATCATTACTACCTGACCCCAAGTTAGTTATCCTAGCCCCTTAAATGTACTCTCTGACCGCAAGTGAGTTCCCCTAGTCCCATATAAGAACTCCCTGTCCCTAAGTGAGTACCCTAGTCCCACATAAGTACTCCCTAACCCCAAGTGAGTTACCATAGCCCATTTATAAGTACTCCCTGACCACAAGTGAGTTATCCTAACGTCTTTATATGTACTCTCTGACCGCATGTGAGTTATCCTAGCCCCTTTATATGTACTCCCAGACCCCAAGTGAGTTACCCTAATGCCTTATAAGTACTCCCTGACCCCAAGTGAGTTACCATAGCCCCTTTATAAGTACTTCCTGACCCCAAGTGAGTTACCTTAGCCCCTTTATAACTACTCCCTTACCCCAAGTGAGTTATCCTAGCCCCTTTATATGTACTCTCTTACCAAAAGTGAGTTATCTATTCCCCTTTATATGTCACTCTGAACGCAAGTGAGTTACCCTAGTCTCATATAAGTACTCAAAGACACCTAGTGAGATACCATAGAACCATATAAGTACTCCTTGATCCAAAGTGAGTTATCCTATCCCCTTTATATGTCACTCTGAACGCAAGTGAGTTACCCTAGTCTCATATAAGTACTCAAAGACACCTAGTGAGATACCATAGAACCATATAAGAACTCCTTGACCCAAAGTGAGTTACCATAGCCCCTTTATAAGTACTCCCTAACCCCAAGTAATTTACCATATCACCTTTATAAGTACTCCCTGACCCCAAGTGAGTTATCCTAGCCCCTTTATAAGTACTCCCAGACACCAAGTGAGTTACCATAGACCTTTTATAAGTACTCCCTTCCCCCAAGTGAGTTATCCTAGCCCCTTTATATGTACTCTCTTACCGCAAGTGAGTTATCCTATCCCCTTTATATGTACTCTCTGACCGCAAGTGAGTTATTTTAACCCCTTTATAAGTACTCCCGGACCCCAAGTGAGTTACCATAGCCCCTTTATAAGTACTCCCTGACCCCAAGTGAGTTATCCTAGCCCCTTTATAAGTTCTCCCAGACTCCAAGTGAGCTACCCTAGCCGCTTTATATGTACTCCCAGACCCCATGTGAGTTACCCTAGTCCCATAGAAGTACTACCTGACCCCAAGTGAGTTACCATAGCTCCGTTATAAGTACTCCCTGACACCAAGTGAGTTATCCTAGCCCCTTTATATGTACTCTCTGACCGCAAGTGAGTTATTCTAACCCCCTTATAAGTACTCCCTGACCCCAAGTGAGGTACCATAGGCCCTTTATAAGTACTCCCTGACACCAAGTGAGTCATCCTAGCCCCTTTATATGTACTCCCATACCCCAAGTGAGTTACCCTAGCTGCTTTATATGTACTCCCAGACCCCATGTGAGTCATCCTAGCCCCTTTATATGTACTCCCATACCTCAAGTGAGTTACCCTAGCTGCTTTATATGTACTCCCAGACCCCAAGTGAGTTACCTTAGCCCCTTTATAAGTACTACCTGACCCCAAGTTAGTTATCCTAGCCCCTTAAATGTACTCTCTGACCGCAAGTGAGTTACACTAGTCCCATATAAGAACTCCCTGTCCCTAAGTGAGTACCCTAGTCACACATAAGTACTCCCTAACCCCAAGTGAGTTACCATAGCCCATTTATAAGTACTCCCTGACCACAAGTGAGTTATCCTAACCTCTTTATATGTACTCTCTGACCGCATGTGAGTTATCCTAGCCCCTTTATATGTACTCCCAGACCCCAAGTGAGTTACCCTAATGCCTTATAAGTACTCCCTGACCCCAAGTGAGTTACCATAGCCCCTTTATAAGTACTTCCTGACCCCAAGTGAGTTACCATAGCCCCTTTATAAGTACTCCCTGACCCCAAGTGAGTTATCCTAGCCCCTTTATATGTACTCTCTTACCAAAAGTGAGTTATCCTATCCCCTTTATATGTCACTCTGAACGCAAGTGAGTTACCCTAGTCTCTTATAAGTACTCAAAGACACCTAGTGAGATACCATAGAACCATATAAGTACTCCTTGACCCAAAGTGAGTTATCCTATCCCCTTTATATGTCACTCTGAACGCAAGTGAGTTACCCTAGTCTCATATAAGTACTCAAAGACACCTAGTGAGATACCATAGAACCATATATGTACTCCTTGACCCAAAGTGAGTTACCATAGCCCCTTTATAAGTACTCCCTAACCCCAAGTAATTTACCATATCACCTTTATAAGTACTCCCTGACCCCAAGTGAGTTATCCTAGCCCCTTTATAAGTACTCCCAGACACCAAGTGAGTTACCTTAGTCCCTTTATATGTACTCTCTGAACACAAGTGAGTTACCCTAGTCCCAAATAAGTACTCCCTGACCCCAAGTGAGTTACCATAGACCTTTTATAAGTACTCCCTTCCCCCAAGTGAGTTATCCTAGCCCCTTTATATGTACTCTCTTACCGCAAGTGAGTTATCCTATCCCCTTTATATGTACTCTCTGAACGCAAGTGAGTTACCCTAGTCCCATATAAGTGCTCCCTGACACCAAGTGAGTTACCCTAGCCCCTTTATAAGTACACCCTGACCCCATGTGAGTTATCCTAGCTCCTTATATGTACTCTCTGACCGCAAGTGAGTTACCCTAATCCCATAGTAGTACTCCCTGACCCCAAGTGAGTTACCATAGCCCCATTATAAGTATTCCCTGACCCCAAGTGAGTTACCCTAGCCCCTTTATATGTACTCTCTGGCGGAAAGTGAGTTACCCTAGTCCCATATAAGTACTCCCTGACCCCAAGTGAGATAACATAGCCCCTCTATAAGTACTCCCTGACCCCAAGTGAGTTATCATAGCCCGGTTATATGTACTCTCTTACCGCAAGTGAGTTATCCTATCCCCTTTATATGTACTCTCTGAACGCAAGTGAGTCATTTTAACCCCTTTATAAGTACTCACGGACCCCAAGTGAGTTACCATAGCCCCTTTATAAGTACTCCCTGACCCCAAGTGAGTTATCCTAGCCCCTTTATATGTTCTCCCAGACTCCAAGTGAGCTACCCTAGCCGCTTTATATGTACTCCCAGACCCCATGTGAGTTACCCTAGCCCCATAGAAGTACTACCTGACCCCAAGTGAGTTACCATAGCTCCGTTATAAGTACTCCCTGACACCAAGTGAGTTATCCTAGCCCCTTTATATGTACTCTCTGACCGCAAGTGAGTTATTCTAACCCCCTTATAAGTACTCCCTGACCCCAAGTGAGTTACCATAGCCCCTTTATAAGTACTCCCAGACTCCAAGTGAGCTACCCTAGCCGCTTTATATGTACTCCCATACCCCAAGTGAGTTACCCTAGCTGCTTTATATGTACTCCCAGACCCCAAGTGAGTCATCCTAGCCCCTTTATATGTACTCCCATACCCCAAGTGAGTTACCCTAGCTGCTTTATATGTACTCCCAGACCCCAAGTGAGTTACCCTAATGCCTTATAAGTACTCCCTGACCCCAAGTGAGTTACCATAGCCCCTTTATAAGTACTTCCTGACCCCAAGTGAGTTACCTTAGCCCCTTTATAAGTACTCCCTTACCCCAAGTGAGTTATCCTAGCCCCTTTATATGTACTCTCTTACCAAAAGTGAGTTATCTATTCCCCTTTATATGTCACTCTGAACGCAAGTGAGTTACCCTAGTCTCATATAAGTACTCAAAGACACCTAGTGAGATACCATAGAACCATATAAGAACTCCTTGACCCAAAGTGAGTTACCATAGCCCCTTTATAAGTACTCCCTAACCCCAAGTAATTTACCATATCACCTTTATAAGTACTCCCTGACCCCAAGTGAGTTATCCTAGCCCCTTTATAAGTACTCCCAGACACCAAGTGAGTTACATTAGTCCCTTTATATGTACTCTCTGAACGCAAGTGAGTTACCCTAGTCCCATATAAGTACTCCCTGACCCCAAGTGAGTTACCATAGACCTTTTATAAGTACTCCCTTCCCCCAAGTGAGTTATCCTAGCCCCTTTATATGTACTCTCTTACCGCAAGTGAGTTATCCTATCCCCTTTATATGTACTCTCTGACCGCAAGTGAGTTATTTTAACCCCTTTATAAGTACTCCCGGACCCCAAGTGAGTTACCATAGCCCCTTTATAAGTACTCCCTGACCCCAAGTGAGTTATCCTAGCCCCTTTATATGTTCTCCCAGACTCCAAGTGAGCTACCCTAGCCGCTTTATATGTACTCCCAGACCCCATGTGAGTTACCCTAGTCCCATAGAAGTACTACCTGACCCCAAGTGAGTTACCATAGCTCCGTTATAAGTACTCCCTGACACCAAGTGAGTTATCCTAGCCCCTTTATATGTACTCTCTGACCGCAAGTGAGTTATTCTAACCCCCTTATAAGTACTCCCTGACCCCAAGTGAGTTACCATAGCCCCTTTATAAGTACTCCCTGACACCAAGTGAGTCATCCTAGCCCCTTTATATGTACTCCCATACCCCAAGTGAGTTACCCTAGCTGCTTTATATGTACTCCCAGACCCCATGTGAGTCATCCTAGCCCCTTTATATGTACTCCCATACCTCAAGTGAGTTACCCTAGCTGCTTTATATGTACTCCCAGACCCCAAGTGAGTTACCATAGCCCATTTATAAGTACTACCTGACCCCAAGTTAGTTATCCTAGCCCCTTAAATGTACTCTCTGACCGCAAGTGAGTTACACTAGTCCCATATAAGAACTCCCTGTCCCTAAGTGAGTACCCTAGTCCCACATAAGTACTCCCTAACCCCAAGTGAGTTACCATAGCCCATTTATAAGTACTCCCTGACCACAAGTGAGTTATCCTAACCTCTTTATATGTACTCTCTGACCGCATGTGAGTTATCCTAGCCCCTTTATATGTACTCCCAGACCCCAAGTGAGTTACCCTAGTCCCTAATAAGTACTCCCTGACCCCAAGTGAGTTACCATAGCCCCTTTATAAGAACTCCCTGGCCCCAAGTGAGTTACCCTAGTCCTATATTAGTACTCCCTGACCCAAAGTGAGTTACCATATCACCTTTATAAGTTATCCCTGATACCAAGTGAGTTATCCTAGCTCCTTTATATGTACTCTCTGACCGCAAGTAAGATACCCTAGTACCATAGTAGTACTCCCTGACCCCAAGTGAGTTACCATAGCCCTTATATAAGTACTCCCTGACCCCAAGTCAGTTATCCTAGCCCCTTTATATGTACTCCCAGGCTCCAAGTGAGTTACCCTAGCCGCTTTATATGTATTCCCAGAACCCAAGTGTGTTACCATAGCCCCTTTATAAGTACTCCTTGACCCCAAGTGAGTTATCCTAGCCCCTTTATATATACTCTCTGACCGCAAGTGAGTTATTCTAACCCATTTATAAGTACTCCCTGACCCCAAGTGAGTTACACTAGCCCCTTTATAAGTACTCCCTGACCCCAAGTGAGGTACAATATCATCTTTATAAGTACTCCCTGACACCAAGTGAGTTATCCTAACCCCTCTATATGTACTCTTTGACCGCAAGTGAGTTACCCTAGTCCCATATATATACTCCTTGACCCAAAGTGATTTACCCTAACCCCTTTATAAGTACTACCTGACCCCAAGTGAGTAACCCTAGCCCCTTAATAAGTACACCCTGGCCCCAAGTGAGTTACCTTGGTCCCATATAAGTACTCACAGACACCAAGTGAGTTACCCTAGTCCCATATATATACTCCTTGACCCAAAGTGTGTTACCTTAGCCCCTTTATAAGTACTTCCCGACCCCAAGTGAATTATCATATCCCCTTTATATGTACTCTCTGACCGCAAGTGAGTTACCCTAGTCCCATATATGTACTCCCTGACCCTATGTGAGTTACCTTAGCACCTTTATAAGTATTCCCTGACCCCAAGTGAGTTATCCTATCCCCTTTATATGTACTCTCTGACCGCAAGTGAGTTACCCTAGTACCATATATGTACTCCCTGACCCTATGTGAGTTACCCTAGCACCTTTATAAGTATTCCCTGACCCCAAGTGTGTTAACTTAGTCACATAAATGTACTCCCTGACCCCAAGTGAATTATCCTATCCCCTTTATATGTACTCTCTGACCGCAAGTGAGTTACCCTATTTCCATTTAAGAACTCCCTGTCCCTAAGTGAGTACCCTAGTCCCAAATAAGTACTCCCTTACCCCAAGTGAGTTACCATTGCGCCTTTATAAGGACTCCCTGACCCCAAGTGAGTTACCATAGCCCCTTTATAAGTACACCCTGGCATCAAGTGAGTTATCCTAATCCCTTTATATATACTCCCTGACCCCAAGTGAGTTATCCTAGCCCCTTTATATGTACTCCCAGACTCCAAGTGAGTTACCCTAGCCGCTTTATATGTACTCCCAGAGCCCAAGTGAGTTACCCTAGTCCCTTAGAAGTACTTCCTGACCCCAAGTGAGTTACCATAGCCCCTATATAAGTACTCCCTGACCCCAAGTGAGTTATCCCAGCCCCTTTATATGCACCCTCTGACCGCAGTGAGTTACCCTAGTCCCATATAAGTACTACTTGACCCAAAGTAAGTTACCCTACCCCTTTATAAGTACTCTCTGACCCCAAGTGAGTTACCATATCACCTTTATAAGTACTCCCTGACCCCCAGTGAGTTATCCTAGCCCCTATATATGTACTCTCTGACCGCAAGTGAGTTATCCTATCCCCTCTATATGTACACTCTGACCGCAAGTGAGTTAACGTGGCCCAAATAAATACACCCTGACCCTAAGTGAGTTACCCTAGTCCCATATAAGTACTCCCTGACCCCAAGTGAGTTACCATAGCCCCTTTATAAGTACTTCCTGACCGCAAGTGTGTTATTCTAACCCATTTAAAAGTACTCACTGACCCCAAGTGAGTTACCATAGCCCCTTTATAAGTACACCCTGGCATCAAGTGAGTTACCCTGCTCTCATATAAGTACTCACAGACACCAAGTGAGATACCCTAGTCCCATATAAGTACTCCTTGACCCAAAGTGAGTTACACTAGCCCCTTTATAAGTACTCCCTGACCACAAGTGAGTTACAATATCATCTTTATAAGTACTCCCTGACCCCAAGTGAGTTATCCTAGCCCCTATATATGTACTCTCTGACCGCAAGTGAGTTATCCTATCCCCTCTATATGTACTCTCTGACTGCAAGTGAGTTACCCTAGGCCCAAATAAATACACCCTGACCCTAAGTGAGTTACCCTAGTCCCTTATAACTACTCCCTGACCCCTAGTGAGTTACCCTAGCCCCTATATAAGTACACCCTGGCCCCAAGTGAGTTACCCTGGTCCCATATAAGTATTCTCTCACCCCAAGTAAGTTACCATATCACCTTTATAAGTACTCCCTGACCCCATGTGAGTTATTCTAACCCTTTATAAGTACTCCCTGACCCCAAGTGAGTTACCATAGCCCCTTTATAAGTACACCCTGGCATCAAGTGAGTTACCCTGGTCTCATATAAGTACTCACAGACACCAAGTGAGATACCCTAGTCCCAAATAAGTAATCCTTGACACAAAAGTGAATTACACTAGCCCCTTTATAAATACTCTCTGACCCCATGTGAGTTACCATATCACATTTATAAGTACTCCCTGACCCCAAGTGAGTTATCCTAGCCTCTTTATATTACTCTCTGAACGCAAGTGAGTTACCCTAGCCCCTTTACAAGTACTCTCTGACCCCAAGTGAGTAACCATATCACCTTTATAAGTACTCCCTGACCCCAAGTGAGTTATCCTAGCCCCTTTATATGTACTCTCTGAACGCAAGTGAGTTACCCTAGTCCCATATAAGTACTCCCTGACCCCAAGTAAGTTATCCTAGCCCCTTTATATGTTCTCCCAGACTCCAAGTGAGCTACCCTAGCCGCTTTATATGTACTCCAGACCCCATGTGAGTTACCCTAGTCCCATAGAAGTACTACCTGACCCCAAGTGAGTTACCATAGCTCCGTTATAAGTACTCCCTGACACCAAGTGAGTTATCCTAGCCCCTTTATATGTACTCTCTGACCGCAAGTGAGTTATTCTAACCCCCTTATAAGTACTCCCTGACCCCAAGTGAATTACCATAGCCCCTTTATAAGTACTCCCTGACACCAAGTGAGTTATCCTAGCCCCTTTATATGTACTCCCATACCCCAAGTGAGTTACCCTAGCCGCTTTATATG